>NW_009799099.1:5151984-5184092 GCF_000213175.1 Neurospora tetrasperma FGSC 2508 | reverse complement strand
GCTCTATTTTTGTCCGAAGTTTTCGTAATAAGTACAGCTTCGTGGTCGTTATATATAAAAATTTCTACGAACGGGTTATAAACGCTATTTTCGAACCTACAAATACCGTTATTTATAGCTATCGGTAATAACGATATAACGCTATTGCTATATTCGTCGTAGGATATTATAAGGGACGTAAACGACCCTCTTAAATCGATTACCGTTATTAATTTTCGTTTTAGAGCACTCCTCGACCAAAAATCAGCGTTTCAGTTTCGGCGTCGTTAATTGAACTACTATAGATTCGGCTACAGTCAAGGATAATATAAACTCTTTATATTTATTATAGGCGGTTTAATTTCAACGTTGCTTTCTTTTCTAACTTTACTTACTACCTATATTTTATTTTTGAAGACACCAAGTAACAATATAATAAACAACAACTCAATTTATATCGATACAGCACTCACTAATATAATTAACCTACTAGATAGATACGATATTATCGACGAAATACAAAGTCGAATACCAAATTCTACTAACCAATCGGTTTATTAATGATACTATATTAGCAAGTTAATTGCAGTTTATTTACTTACTTATATTCCAATCGGAGAAGTAATAGCATCCCCTATCCTATAATTAACGGTCCAAGCAGCCTATTAGAATCGGAGGAGCAAAGCCGTCCCTTATCCTAGCGAACTTAATTAATTTATTATCTAAATAGTCCCTATACCTCCATATTTATCTTTATCCTTATATTTATCTTCATCTTTATCTTTATCGTTACTAATTACAAATTTCTATATCGCCGTATTCAATAAATATAATTAATCGTAGTACAACGGTATCGTATAGGTACTATATAATAGGGGTATAGGAGAATTAAGCACTGGCCAACTTATTGTAGTACCCTTATTATTGTATCTTAGCGGTCGACCGCGCAGACTTGAGAGGGGAAAGAACCGACGATATTAGACTTGCCTTCTACGCTTGTTTATAAATATAAAACTCTTTCCCGTTCGAAGACGATTGCGACTGCATAAAATAGTTCGCGTACGGTAGTCAAATGAGTACAGTAACTTGTAAGCGTACGGTAGTCTGAACAATAATGGTAACTTCGTGGAAGTAAGAGCGAACGGTACGCGGATGGTAGCAAATGGAAATTGTAGTTCGCGAACTATATTGCAACTGTACAGGCAATCCCATATACCGCCAGCTGAGAAACGAAAAGGCTTTTATTAATTTTACAGAATTAAAATGAAAGGATAATGATAATTTCGATTTTTTTAAGAATAAATTTATTAATATAACTAGCCAGTATTAACGCACTAAGACCGAATAGAAGTACGAACTATTTTAGCGCCTTCCGGCGGAATATAAAAAACGAATAAGCGCCAAATATTAAAACTCTTCTATTTCTTTCGAATCTTATTATATTAATTATTCCGGTTTTAACTAAGTACTCAAAATTATTACTAAGAAAATTGAGGCTACTTCTTCCTCTTCTTCGCGTAATAAAGGAAATAATGATAGTACGGGAGTTAGAGGCTCCAGCGGCTCTAATTATTCCGTATCTAAACCTATTAATAGTAGAAATAACCGTTTTACAATAAATCTTACTAAAGAGACTACCCGTTTATTTAATAAGGGTCGTTACTTCCTTTACAAGGAATACGGTTATACTAAGTACAATTATTCTTAGAAAAACTAATATAATCGAAAGTATCGTAACTGAACAGCTATTATCGTCGAACGCTACTTAATTTATAAAAATAGTACCCCGCCCGTAGCCCCGGCCGGAGAACCTACCGCCGTTACTACTAATAATTAAGGAAATTGATTGCCCTAGGTAAATTAGATTCCTTCCAAGGGGAGGTATCGGTTATAGAATAGATAAAGGATAAATGAAGATAAAGAAAGAATATATTCAATTTAATACCCTACTTAGGAGGGGATCCTATATTTACTTAATATACTATAATTAATAGTAGGGTATTTTTATTCACGTTTAACACCCTAATTAATATAAGAGTAAATATGTATTTATTTTATAGTATTATATTTACTAATAAATCAAGAGAATGTCTATTAATAAAATCTACGAGCGACTTTCCCGCCCGAGGCATTAGTAACTACTAAGGAAAAATTAATTAATGTATTAGAGAATTTGTTAAGGCCGCTTTGAAGGTTCGGAATCGGATAATACCCCCTAATTATTTTATTATTATTAATATAAACTACAATATTATCATCGGCCGTAAATAGCTCGACTTTGATAATATTTAGGTAGATTATAAGAACCGAAAATTAATCTTCCTTCCCGAATAGAAACCCGACCCCGAGTAAATAAGGAATTCTAATCTCAAAATTTACTTAGAAGGCTTTAATATAGTAAACCTAAACTACTAGAGGGACATAGCCTACTACAATACGTTTATAGAGCGAGAAACTAAATAATAGGCCGACAGTAAGAATATTAACTACTTAGCGCTTAAATTTACAAATGGATATATAACTACTCTAGGGCCTATCCCGGTAGCCTAGCCTTTCCCCGACTATTACAGAAAAGAATTCGATTAAAAAACCTATTATAAATACTAAAGAAAGGCTTGATAATATCAAAAATAGATTGAGAAACGCAATTATAAGCTTGAAGCTCTTTAATTATAGCCCTTAAAGATAATCCCTATTATACCAACCGATTTTAAATATATTTAAAATAAAAATACTAGCGAGTTGGGTTATACCTATCCCTATACTCTATTCTAGACCCCCGATTCAATTTTTAAGCGGATTGACCTATTAAGTAAGATAAACAGAAATTTGGCTAACTTTACCTACTTTATAGTATTAACTCTAAAACCTATATAACCTACCCGAATTAAGCTAATTGAGTTTTGAAATAGTTAAAAGGGGTCTAATAACTAAAGCACCTATAAACTTAAAAAGGACTCAACAGAATAGTATAAGGAGAGACCAATATAGATATATATTCTTAATAGTAATTTTTCTACTTACTCGGCCGCTAAAAACTATTAAACAATATATTCTACGAGTATCTTCGAAATCGATTGGTTTATTTAATTTAAATAAGTAAACGAAGACCCCGTATAGGAATTGCTCGCCCGAAACGAAAAAGAATTGCGCGAAGAATCTTTAAGAATTATACCCAATTATTACTATAATTACCTCAATATCTTTAATAAATATAATTCTAATACATTATTAGAATACTAATTTTACGACTACAAAATCAATTTCGAAGAAAATGATCAACTAGAGGAATTTGGTTATAACCCTCTTTTTAAAATATCCTTAAACGAATTAGAAGCTAAAAGAAGTATATCCTAAAGAACTTATCTAAGGGATTTATTAAAGTAAACTCGTCCCCTTAGGCGGCCCTTATTTTATTTATAGAAAAGGCTAACGGAAATGTCCGCTTCTATATCAATTACCCGAAAATTGAATGCTATTACTAGGAAGGATGGATATCTACTTCCCTTTATCGAAGAAAGACTAACTAAAATTGCTATAGCGTGATAGTTTACTAAAATCAATATTCAATAAGCTTTTTACTATATCCGTATAAAGCCTAAGGACAAAGAGCTTACTACCTTCCGTACCAGTATAAGAGCTTTTAAGTATGAAATACTACCATTTAGGTTAATTAACAGGCCCACTAATTTCTTAAATTACATTAATTGAGACGCCCATGCTTTCAGAGCTTGCACGGCCGTTATCGTGGGCCCAAAAGGTAACATAGAAAATCCACACCAAAGGTCGTAGTCTATAGGCCTACTCCAACGCCGCAAGCGAGGAAGGCGCGGCGTACTTGTTATAATAGGCTAGAATGCAGGAAATTACCCGTTTTAATACGTGCTTGGCAGGTCCAAATAGGAAAACTTGGCGCCAAGCAGGACACGGTTCGAATAGCAGCTCAAAGAAGCCACTTTTTCCTCTGCAACGGAAATTCCTCTTTGACCATCGCGTGCACCAAAGTGCAAAGGGTGTCAGATTGAAGAGGAGAACAAGGCGGTTATTTTGGTATTGGTCGTATTGTAGTGCATACGAGAGTTATTGAGAAAAAGGCGAAAGAAGTCGAAAATAAGGATTTTGGTTGTGACTGTAGCAAATGGAAAATGACCAAGTCCAAAAAATGACCAAGTCCCAAAAATGACCAAGTCCTAAAGAAGACTAAGTCTCAGACTAGTACCTTTAACCCTGAGAGTATGAAAAAGGGGGTTAGGGTTAGGGTTGAAGGTTAAATATTTTAGAAAGAGACAAAATGAAAAAATGAAAAAAAATCAAAGTTTTGCATTTGAAAGGTTTTTTTTTTTTTTTTTTTAAGTTACTTTAAATTAGTAATATAGGGAGGGTAATTCAACTACTTATTCAAACAATCATTTGAGCTTTCTAGCTTAATAGTTATTATTAGTACTATCTTTTTTAAAGGTTACTTGTTCAGTTCAACTTGGAGTTTTTTTTTTTTCTTTTTTTTTTTTTTAAAAAAAGTCACAAGTAAATCCCAGGGCGTCTCTCTATCTCCCCTGGACATTAGCTCCGCCCAGGGGAACTGTATTTTACTATATTAAGAAAATATTTAGGTAACTTCTATACGGCCTATATTGACAAAATTTTAATTTATTCAAATACCTTCAACAAATACTAAAACTACATCCGAAAAGTATTAACTGTTATGGCATGGCTGGACAGGCTCCTAGAGCACTAGCCACTGGGCAATGGTACAGCGGATGGAATAAAGCTCACGCTCTTATCGATAGCTATCCGGATTGGGAAGGCGGCGACCGCTGGCAGAATCCTGACTTATATGTTCGATTCCGAATGCCTTCGTTCGTAGAACTTCCCTTTCCTTCTTTACACTTAATATTACTTTAATTTATGCCTCCTAATTTTGCAGTCGAATCTCTCGTAGGATCACGCTTTTACATAACCAAATCAAAAGACGCTAGCCTATAGGCCGATTTAAAGAAGTACGAATTCTATATTACTAAAATTCAATTTCTAAGCTTTATTATAGGGCGCGCCGGCGTCTCGATCGACCTGAAAAAGGTAGAATATCAGGACGTGAAGGAAGGTAGGTTGAAGTGAGTACGGTCGCAGCCACACATAGAGGACGTTAAGTTGGGGGTCAACTCAAAAATATATTAATAACTACCGACTATAATAAAGGACGCCCGTTCGGACTATTTTTATATTTGTATAAACTCCGCTCCGATATAGCTAATAGATATGAAGCCCGATTAACGTACCGTTACGATGCGGCGCTGGAGCGTCCCCCTCGTAACCCTATTTTATCGAATATTTTAATACTCCTGAATTCGAAGTTAGTAAGGCGAAAGGAGGTATCGGTCGTTCTAATACTTTTAGGTAAAAGTCTGATAAAATAATAAAGAGTATTAATATTATAACATTATAATATTCTATCCCCGGCGGTTCCAAGTCTCCTTTCATACCTATATCGGCCGGTTCTTAATACCCGAAGTAATAGTCCTTTAGCATCCTAATATAACCCCCCCCTTTATAAGTTCTATCCTTAGAATTTTTAATCCTTTATTTTAATTCTCAATATTAGTACTTTCTCCCCTTATAATACTTTTATTTTTATTCCTTAAAGCTCTTACACTTTTAATATACCCGCACCTCCCTACTATTTGCTAATATCTCCCGATTATTAAATTCCCCCCCCCTAATTATCCTACTTTTTTCTTTTCTTTAGGTTTAATTCTATTATCGTACCTTCTATCCGAACTTTACCCCCGTAATATGTAATACTTACTCCTAATTACGTACTTTCCTTTTACCTCCTTCCTTCCTATTTTTTAACGTTTATAAATACTACTTATTTATTCTATCCTCCTTTCTCCGCTATTCGTACTCGCTTCCCCTCCTCCCGTTTATTCCTTCTTATTCTATTATCCTACTACCTACGGTTTTTCTTACTTTACTTTACTTTATATTCGCCTACTCCAATTTATATTCGTATAAGGACCTCCTTTATTATTTATATAATATTTCTTTCCCCTATCCTTCTTTATTCTTTTTTCTTCTTCTTTATAACATTACCTACGTAATTATATTTATTACCTCTTCCTCTAACGAATTTAGTAATTTCTCCCTCCTACTTAATTTTAAAGCTACTTCAATTATTCCTTCCCTTTTGCTAGAGCCGGCCCTTATTATAAATATATATACCTTTACCGTCGTCTTACGTACGAACCGCCGCTTCGCCCTCGAATCTAACCGGTATACTTTTCCTTCTCTTTTATTTTTCGTTTATCATATTATTCTATCCTCCTACGCCTTTTACTAATCTTTCGTAGCGAAGTCCGTCTTTTAGCCTATATAAGATATAATATTACTCTAATTTAAGCGTTTATTAATATCGGCCCTTTTAATTTGAATAAAACTATCCGTTTAATTACCTTATATATTTATTAAATTAAGGGTTAGTCCTTCCTCTTTAATAAAAACGACGCCGAAACCGGAAACGCCAATTTCTAGTCAAGGAGTGCTCCAAAATGAAAACTAATAACTGTAATCGATTTAAGAGGGTCGTTTACGTCCCTTACAATATTCTATAACGAATGTAGCGATAGTATTATATTATTATTGCTAATAGTTATAAATAATAGTACTTGTAGGTTTGAAAATAGCGTTTATAATCCGCTCGTAGAAATGTCCGTATATAACGACCCCGAAGCTATATTTATTATAAAGATTTCGGATAAAATAGAGAAAGATAATGAAATATTAAAGAAGTTTATTATTAAAGCGAATAAATTTACGGATTATAATGTTATTTTAACCGAGGATTAATATTAGGTTTAAGAATTACTTTTTAAATTAATAAAAGTTCGCGTTGGAAAAAGTAGGTTTATATAACTTAAAATTAATAAAGTTAGAACCGACCAATTTATTACTAAAAAAAGATTCAAATAATTTGAAAAAGGATATTCTGAAGGAGATTAAGAAAGGTACTTAAGAGGTACTAAAATAATAGGCTAATATTATAGCGAAAACTATTTGAAATAAAATCGGTATTACCCTTTAATAATTACCTACTATTATTATTAAGAAATTTATCCCCTCTAACTTCAAATAGTAATTTACTATTAAAAGAGCAATTATTACTACTAAATTTATAAACCGTTCGAACGAAGATACGAAAACGGCCGTAGTAACGACCTTAGGCTAAAAGAAATTAGGTTTAATAATTAAAATAGTTACTAGAATATTAACGTTTAGAAATTATATAATTATTTTCAATAAATTTATATATAATTAGTATTAGTAAAATTAAGTATAGGCTATAAAAGTCTTTAGTAAGGAGGCCTTTATTATTATAAATATTATAAGTATATTAATCTGGGGCGTATTTTAGAATAGTATCGATAATTATATTATATTGAAGGTATTAATAAACGTAGCGAAGAATAAAAATAAGGAGGTAACTATTATAAGAATTCAGCTTTAAAAGAGAAGGGACGGAGAGAATAAAGGCTTATTCTTAATAGAAATTACTATTTTAAAAGTAGTAAATTTCCTCTAAGATAACCTCTTCTTTTAGAACGGCGGTATATATTCTTATAAACCATTTTAAACTACGAATAATATTTAATAGTACTTTAAATATTAGGGAATTGGATATATAATAGAATTCTATTATTGGGAAAATATTTACATCTAATATAGCAAAGCTAAATATAAAAGAAATTACTTTAATAATATAAATTATTTATTGAATATAAATAAATTTATCGTTTATTATAAATTATATAGGAAGAAGGAATATTTTGCTTATAATTATAAGAAATACTCCCTTCTCTAGAAGGCTATTATAAAAATATTTATTATATATACCGAAAGGTTACAAATATTTGTCCCCCCCTTATAGGAATTTAATTAGAAAAGTATTAGAGCTAATAATAAAAATTATAAATAAGGGTAACCTATTAAACGCTTCTCCTAATTCCCGTACTATTACTACCCTAGAGAAAATAATTTAGAGGAAATATAAAAAGAAGGTAGCTAAGAAAAATCGTAGGCCTAACCCCCCAACCGAAACCCTTAGCGTAATAAAACCCAATAAATATATATTACTTATATTCCTAAAATATAAGGAGTTAGATATATGATAGTAATAGTACTTATATAATTATAATTCCCCTAAGGGAAGTAATACTTTTATCCTCCACCAAGAGACTAATAGGAACCCTATTTAAGGGTGATTAATAATCTAATTAAAAATACTCTATTAGAATATAAGGAAGTTATACGAGAGAGGGAAATTACTATTCGAAGAAGAACAAACTTATAATATCATAATAATTCTAAAACTAGGTAAAAATTTAAATAGGAATATTTACTATCCTAAAAATAAAAAGTATTTTAAAATTAATTATTTGGAGAACGGAAGGGTAATAATATACGTAAATAAGAAATAGAATTTAAAGGACTTTAACTTCTAGGCCGGAAAAGATTAAATTATAATAATATTTAAAAATTTTAAAGGTTCCTACAATTATCTATTCTATTTACTTATTTATCCTAATATAAAGAATACTAAAATATTAATAGGGATCCCTACTCTTCGAATCCCTTAAGGTTAGGCCCCTAGTAGGAAATTAAATTATTACCGTAGGGGATTTTAACCTCTACTATTCCAATTAGAATCTGAAAAATAGAATTAGCTTAAAAATTATATACTTCCTTATATAAATATAATATTAAAGGTTTAATCTATTTACCCCCCGTAGTAAATTAATAAAATTTAGTAATATAATATAAGGAAAAAGAAATAGAATAATCGATTATATATAACTATTACCCGGAATTGAAATTAAATATTAAGGAGTATAGTAGTACGAATAAACTAGCTTAAACTATTACCCTTAGGAAGTCTAAGTCTAAATAGGAAAGAAAAATAGGAGGGTAAAAAAAGAAGGAAATTAAAATTAGAAGTTTATAAATATAATAAAAGTAAAGGAAGCGGCGGAAAAACGGATTTCAATTTTAGAAAAGATTAACATAATAAAAGAATTCGAATAGGGTTTATATAAATTTAAAAAAATATTTACTAATATTATAAAAGAATTTGTTCTATATTAGAAGAAAGGTTGGGGGAGGAGAGTTAATTAATAAATATTGAAATATAAAATAGTTATAAAGGAAGTACGGCGGAAATATTAGATATAATTCGAATGTTAAATACTATCAATTTAGAGGGAATTTATCGAAATAATAATCAAAAAGAAGAAAATTATTTTGAAAGTATAACGGGCTTTATAGTACAAAAGTATTGCTAAAGCTTTAAAGAATACAAATTAACTCTAATTTCTAGAGAAATAGGCCCGGACCCGAAGCTACCGCCTAATAAACCTACTCAAATTACTAACCCCCCGAACTAGTAAAGGAGTAATAAAAATCGAAGACTATAATTGTAAGGCCGAGATCCTTACCGATCGCTTCTTCCTAAGGGTAAATATTCTAATAGAATATTTATTAAATTAAATTAAACTAATAAATAGTATTAATTAAAAGATTATTAGCGAATTAATTACTAAAGAAAATATTTAAAATATCCTTTCCTAAATAATATTTAATAAAACCCCAAATATTAATTAATATTTAAATAATTTTTTAAAATTGTACGGGCAACTATTCCAATAAATAATAGTATATTTCATAACTATTAGCTTCTAATTCAAATATTTCCTATAATAATTTAAGAATATGAAAGTAATTATCCTTGAAAAGCTTAGAGAAAGTACTACCTAATAAAAACTAGCGGGCGTATAGAGACCTATATTATTACTTAATAATATTAGAAAAATCTTTAAAGCCCTTATAATTAAAAGAATTATATAAGTAATTAAAGAGTTTAATTTCCTACCGGAGGGCTAGAGAAATAATTGGGTAGGGCGTTGAATAGTGTTTATAATCCGGGTAATTACTAATACGGTCTATATAGCTTAGAAATTCGGGGCTGTAATATCCCTTATACTCCTTAATTTAAAGGGTGTATTTAATAGGGTTAATTTTAAGTAGCTTCTATACACTTTATAAGAAATATAATTCCTAATATAGATTATTAAATAAGTAATAAATTTTATTACTAATAGGAAAAGTACTTTCTTTTATAATAAAAAAATATTTCGCCCCTATACTATTATAGTAGATATACCTTAGGGCTCCCCCCTCTTACTTATCCTTTTTATTCTCTTTATTACTCTATTATACTATAAATTAATAAGAATCCCGAATATAATTATAATTAATTTTATAAATAATACTAATACTATTATAATAGCCTATACTATTAAAGAAAATTATTGGACTTTATAAATAATATAGGAAATATATTTAAAATAAGTTAGGGCGAGAAGTATAAAATTCGAAGCGAATAAAATAGAATTAATATATTTTATACGGATAAAGGTACTAAGGATGGAAACTCTCTAATTTAAGGATGTAGTACTTTAACCAATAAAATTCATAAAATTCCTAGGGGTCTAATTAGACTGTAAATTTAATTACTAGGCTTATACGGAAGTAGTAAAATAGAAGATAAAGATTTAAATGAATATATTTATAAGATTAGCGGCGAAGACGTAGAGTTATTCCTTTATTCGGGCAAAGGAAATATATATTAAATATATTTATAGTATTATTATATATAGAGCTTTAATATTCTACTAATTAATTAAAATCTATAGAAAATTATAAAGTATTATAATTAGGTTAGCGAAATATTAAATTAAATATTTAAAAATTATTATTAGAATAGATAAAATTATATCGGTATAGAACTTAAAGATAGAAACCTTTTATTTACTATTCGACCTCTACTTTAATGAAAGAGTCCGGGCCTTTAAAGAAAGGTTTATTATATAGATTAAATAAGGTTCGTTTAGGGAATAGTAGTTTAAGTAATTAATTATATTCAGATATAATAAATTAGAAATTAGTTATTCGCTAATAAATTAGAAAATAATATAATTAAAATTAGGTAAATTAAAGTATAGGTACTAATAGATAAATTTCTATTAATTGTAGCCGGTCCCCCCCTAAAGTTAAGGACCCCGCTAATATTATTATAAATTCTAGAACCTATAATTATTAATTATAAAGAATAGTTAAAGGATATAATAAATAGAAAATAAGTATTATACTACAATTGCTAATTAGTAGCGGTAATAACTAAATTAGATTAATAATATAAATTTACTATTACTAACCCTAGCCCTAAATTTAATAACGAAACTATTTAACGATATATAGTTAATATAAAAAAAGAAAAGAAGAAGAAGAGAATTCGAATATCGGAGGAAAATAATATTGAATTATACCTATTAATTAAAGTAAAAAACTCCCTCCTAATCCAAATTAGAATAGAAGTTATAGGATTCTAAGCCTTTCTCTTTTAAAAAAAGGTATTAGGCGTCTAAACGTATATTTATACCTACAAACTAAAAAAAGAGACCTTCGCCTATATTATTTTAAATTACTTCAATATAGAAGGCTTTTTCTAATTGAATACTAAAAATCAATTACTAACGAAAAAAGAATTCTACGATTACTTTAACGACGGAATTAAAACTAAAAGGATTTTATTATAAGTATTAAAGTTAAATAAATTAGAGGAGTTCCGTTTAACGATCGAATTAGAGGAGGAGTAATATAAGGAATTTGTAGGGTACTTTTAAAAGGAGAACAAATTATTAATAATACTAGAATGAAAAGAATAAAAGAATAGAGAGGAGATAATTATATTAATAATAGGTACTATCTATATTATAATTATAATAAAAACCGAAGTACCGTTTATTTAATATTTAATTATACTTAAAAAATTCTTTAAAAAGTTCTATTATACGAATCCAATTTGTAATAATATTATGATACTATTAAACCTAATTATCGTTTATAATAGGGCGGCCGGGGGTATTAAGAGTTATAAGGTTACTAAAGGTAGTACTACTATTATTAAAACCGGAGATTGTATAAATAGGAGTAGTTATATTATTATTATTAAAATTAGATATAATACGTACGGGAGTAATTACGCTACTACTAAAATTAGAAATAATACGAACCGGGTTTATCGTATTGCTAATACTAAGGCTAGAGGGAGTACGACTATAGAGAATATCTTTTATATATAGTATATAGTAACCTTTTTATTAAAAGTTAATAGTATTATAGTACGGAGCGTAGGGAAAGCTAATAATATTATTCGGGAGATTATTTTATACTAAACGACCGTATATATACTTAGTAAACTATTAAATAGTACGAATAAAAGTGTCCAATTTCTAACGATATTTAACCGGGCTACCTAATATTATATAATAACGGCTATAGATTAAATAGTTTTATAGGTATTATGGAAGCTAATAGGGATATTTAATATATATTTACTAATAATATAAATATAAATTATAGTCTAAAGGCCGGCAACTAAGGATAAACTATTAATTAAAGAAGAAAGGCGAAAGAAAAAAGAATATAAAATTTATAGGAAGCCGAAACGAAGCAAATTTTACTAATAATAATCCTACGAAAGGTATTAGAATTAATAGGACGTTATTGGACTTCGGGACCGTAGCGAAATCCAAAGTATAGTAAAGGTAAGGGATTTTTACAAATAATACTATAGAATTAATATAAGGAATAGGAATAACGGAAAGGATGAATATATTAGTTTTAAGGGATTTAAAAGTCCGGATTACTATAAAGAATACGAAAAAATATTATAAATTCCAAGTAAACCGGGGCTATACAATTAAGAGAAGTTATAAAGCCCGGAAATACTTCCGGAGAAGAAACTTTAGGGTCGGAGGTAAGGTTAATCGGACTAGAATAATTATAATTAAAGGAAATTATTTTAGAGGATATTACAATAGAAAAGAAGGAAGGCAAAAAGAAATTAGGAAGGGGTACTATAAGGAAGATTATATAGTTAGAGGAGAAGGCCCCTATATTATTTTAAATAGGTATAGAACCGAAGGTTAGAAGGTAAAGGGACGGGGCGGAAGTAAATATAAACGGGAATAACGAAACGGAAGGGTAGAAATATAAGTAGGAAGATAGAATAGAGAAGCGGGAGGAGGGCGGAGGAATGAATAGTAAAAGCGGAGAAGGAAAGGTAGCGAAGGAAGGCGGCGTCCTTAATTATATCCTTATTATTCTTAATATTTCAGTATTAGAATAACGTAGCGAAGGAAGAAACGAAATTAATTCGCTATAGTAGTAGGTAAGAACTATTATAGCTATAAGTAAAGTAGGAGCAGTATAGGTTAGTTACAACTAAAATAAAGTTGGGGGTTTTCATCCGGCGGTGCTTAACGCCGTACGGTTTTCCCTCTAGAGAACTGGAGAAGGACCCCATGCCAATAAGGCGCTATAGTTATATAGTTAGGGTAAAAGAATATTATTTAAATATCAACCGATTTATTAATAATTACTAGATTTATAAATCGTTAAAGGTCCCTTAAGATAAAACTCTCGGCTTCTATTATTCTATTCTAATTGAGCCGGATAGTAAATCCTAGTAGTTTATTGTAGTAGACTTTAAATCGATACTTATGAATAAGAAAGGTTATAATAACGTCCTAATTATTATAGATTATTTTTTAAAAATAGTATAGACCTACCTATATAACGGTTCGGTAATAGTTAAGGACGTAGCCCTCCTATTCTATAAGGGGCCTTTCCACGTATTCGGACTACTTAAGGAAATAATTAGTAATAATAGCCCGTAATTCGTATTTGACTTTATTTAGGAGTTATTATAAATTTGGGGAACGAAGTAGAAGCTATTTTCCCCGGGATACTTTCAAATAGTAAGATAGGCGGAAATTATAAATTAATATATTAACTAGAGACTATAGCCGTTTATTAATTATGATTGAAATAATTATTTATTAGTTCTCCTTATATTAGATATTATATAGGCGACCCTCCTTTATAATAATTTAGGCGGCTTATTCGTATACGAAGTCGTATTCGGCTTCCCTATATTAACTTTATTCGATTAGTCCCTAAGGATTAATTTTAATAATTTACTGATTAGGGAACGATTAATGAGGTAGGAAGCCTAATATATAGTAAAGCGAGTAATTAGATTCTATAAGTAAGTACGGGCTGCAATTATAATAGTATAGATAAGATAAATAGAGTAGGCTAACCGATTATACCAAAAATCCGACTTTAGGGTGGGAGATAAGGTGTTTATTATGAAGCAAAGATAGTCTACGGATAGACTAAGTAATAAATTAGACTACCCTTTAATAAGAATCTTGTATAAAATTAAAGTACTACGAGGCTACTTATATGAATTAGAATTATTAGATTTATAGCGAGGTAATAAAGTATATTATATAGACCGGTTAAGAAAAGATAGCGGTAACCCCCTACTAGGCTAAATAAATGAAAACCTAGCGGGCGAAATGGTTGGGACTTAAAAAGAATAGGAAGTGCTTCGTATTTTAACTTTAAAATTAAATTACGGTCGGCTATAGTACTAAATAAAATAGAAGGAATAGGACCCCAACCGAAAATAATATTTAATTAGAGATTTTCAAAGTTTATTAATAGTCGTATATAAATATTATTGAGAAAACGTTGAGAAGTCTAGTCCTTTATTGCAATTGGATATTTGGGAATAGAAGTGGTTGAAGGATAAATATTAGGAGGATTATAATAATAATAATAAGCCTACTAAGGAAGGATAGGGGAGAATGGTGCTTAGCGGGTTAAATAGATTAATAAAAAAGAAATAATAGCATAGGATAGAGTTAATAAGTAGGTTCTACGGACGAAATTAACGATTGAAACGATGTGTAGAGTTGGTAGCTTAGTATAGCAGTATAGAGGTAATAGATTATAAAGTTATAAAGCTAAGTTCTACCCCGAGGGTAACTATCCTTTGCTTAGGGAGCGGTCGTAGGTTCGAACCCTACTCGTATTATACCTTTTTTTGTAATTTTAGCTACTTACGGCTTTGAGGCTGAGCCTTTGGAGAGGGGGGGGGGGGGGGGGAGGGGGGTAATGTTATATTACTGGCAGGTGCTATGCCCGGTCGTACCCCCTACTACCCGGGTGTACATTGTATTTATAGGTACAATTTGTCTGGGCGGTTAAAGCTAGTAGAACGAAGTATATAAGCTTCTCTATTCCTGTCGGCCTTCGGCCACCCTTTCCTTCCTACTTCTTTAGCTTTACTAATTTATTCAAATCGGCTTCTTTAGCCCAGCCCTGCCTGTGCCCAGAATCGTGCTGTTACAAAGATAGCCTTCTAGGCTAGGTTAAAATTATTAATATCCGAGGTAGTTATAGTAGGAGTATTTACTATTAAATAAGTATTATCGGCTTTTATATTGCGCTAATAATCTTATGCTAATAGTAGTGAATTTTAAGAATCTAAATGGTTATACTAATTATTTAAAACATTTTAATTCCGGAATCTAAGCATCCTAAAATCCCTATTATCTTTAGCTCGTTAATAAGCGGGAAGTTCTCTAGCTAATACTTCCTACGGTTCTCGTTGCTTCTTTTCTTCAGCGGGAGGTTTAAATTTATTATTAAGTTTACTATTAGGTATATTGCTCTAATAACTATAAGGGTCCTCAAGAATACATATATAATTTTGTATATGAATTAAATAGGTATTAGAATATATTTCCAATTTTGGACGGATTTTATTGGGGCCTGGCTCTTGAATATTAAATATATCTAAGTAATTGCGATAGGAATAATATAATATAAGTTTAATTCTATATTAATTTTTATATTAAGTATTGTTATTGGATTTAGAAATCGTCTAGTAGTGGAATATTCTCTTTTTAGCCCGATCTCCTAAACGGCGATTATTATTAAATCGTGTAAGCTACTCAAAGTAGTTAATATCCTTAAGGTTATTGGGGCGAAATAGGTATTTGGTATATTAATTTCGTATTTGGACTTATTAACTACCGAGCCGAATAATTGTACTAGTACTATATCCGGGTATTCTATTTAAATATCGACAATCTATATTAATAACCATACGGGTATTTCTATTAAGTAGTAAACTAAGAAGTAAATGATTAATTTCGTAAATTGATTAGGTACGTTTAATAATAAGCCAATTTATTATTTTGGTAGTAAAGGAAACTATGTATTCCCTAGAAGCAATTTAAGGAGTAATCTATTAAGTAATCTCTTTAAAAGACCTTAATTACTTTTCTACTTTCGAATAGTATTTGGTAATGTAGTTAGTAACAGTGTTATAGCTAGTATATAACTAGATATTTGTGTTGGTACACTATGCTAGGGTAATAGTTCATATATAATTATTTATACGGTTATTGTTCCTTGCCCTATCGTATAATTAATACCTTAGGTTAAGATTACGTATAAAGTATAATTCCGGATAGTGATTTCTAGGAAAGTAAACCGGTAGACTTTGAATACTAGATCCTTAAAACGAAAAGTACTTTAGTTGAACCGTTTAATACGAAGCTAATAGTCGTTAGTATACTAGCTATATCGTTGTATTCGATGAACTATACGGAATAGGAGGTTAAAGGTAGGTAGATATTAGCCTTTTTTTTCCGGGCTATTATTAATAATAATAGATAGGGGATCTCCTTTACCATATTGGCCGACTCTTTTTAGTTCTAGGTTAAAAGTAATTACGTAATAACCCTATAGTTCTATAACCTCCCGCTAAGCATCTTCGTCGATTAAATTAAGTATATTAATATATAACACTTCATAAATACTATAATTATAGCCATTGCCTCTTGCCTAAAATTTAATATAGTACTACTAGTTCATATTCTTGAATTTATGAATTAAAATATACTTTTTAAATAATTCGGATCGTTTCTAGAGGTAGTATACTATAATATAAAGTTTTCTTTAAGGTTTTCTATATAATTCTATTACGGATATCAATATATATTTCCTTGTATTCTTTGAAATTGGGTATATATTGAGTAAGGCTTTCCTAGTGTGTGTCGGCCGCGCTAAATGTTATAGATATAGCCGGTATACCCAATACCTATACGTAAGCACGTAATTCGCAGCTTTTACGCATCTAATATAACCGTATACTACATATAGTATTACAAAACTTGATAACCGAATCGAAGAATCGATATACCTCTAGCGTATTAAATTTAACCACCTCCCTTAATACTACGATACTAACTAAACCCTCATTTCTGTACTACTACGACCGGAATGAATAAAGAAAGCCGATTTCGAATTGATTTATTTACGTATTAATGTATTGAATATAATAAACAGCAATCGGTAATATCGAATAAACTATCCGTTATACTATTTGAGTATACATTTAATATAATCTATATAATTAATAGATTGTATATAAGGTTGAACGAAGTTGGTTTTCCTATTTAAGTAGAGTATAGGGAATGCTTATAATAGGATTAGCTGAGATCTATCCTATTTATATATAGGGTAGTTCTATAATAGGTTGGGTTTAAAAAGGATTAAGTTGGAGGATATTGGCCGGCGGGTTAAGGAGGTTAGGTATCAGGTTAATTATATATTTGTTGAACCGGGATAGTATTTCATACTTATTACCATCTATCCTATAATTATTAATAAAGTTACTCTATATCTACCTAATTAGTACTAAGGTTAGGGAGGGCAGCAACTTCCGGCTTAAAAGCATCATCTTCTTCTGTACCAGCATTACTATTACTTTCTCCTTTACTATTACCGTCCCCCTTACTATCTAAATTGAAATTCTTATTATTTAGGAGATTATTAGGGTTAAATTTATAAATAGCCAACTCATTAAATACATCGCCATTAAGAAGCGCTTCGAATTCCTCAAATCGAGCCTCTACAACTTCGATATCTTAGTATCTAAGATAGTACTCCTTTAGGTAGTTGAACTAGATACGAAACTTAATAGGATTGACTATTATAGCTTATTGTATTCGCCGAGCAATACAGGGCTTATCCTTGGGTCTACAGGGTCGAAGAATAATAATATCTAATTTCCAGGGAAATTAAAGTAATTAGTAATAAGTATAACCAATATTACGAAGGAAACTAATAATATAATTACAATATTATTATTAGGAACCTTTAATAACCTAAATATTAACGAAGATATAAACCCGGGCAATTAAGTATTCCTCGACCTAGTTAAGGGGTAGTAAGAAATTGGGAATATCATTAAAATTTAAACTAATTTAAGCGTTAAAACATTTAGGATCATTGGGAACCCTGCGGTCGTTATAGTTATAATACTAATAGTAATACTTAGTAGTTATATATATATATTAAACTACCTCTCTTTACAACGTGAATACTATTCTATACTCTCTTCTTTCTATACGGCCTTAAAAGTCTTGATTAAATTGTAATCGAAAATAATAATAGCTCTTACTAGAAGATCTTCAAATTAATATAGTAAATCCTATTTAAATTCAACGCCGGGAAGTCTTAGGAATTGGCGAGGTTGGGGAGGAGATAGTAGTACTAGATCTTTAAAATTAAACTCTATATTTAGATTGGGTTTTTAAGGTAGGCTATAACCTCAGCGAGGTAGTAGAGGCCGGGGTGAGGGCGGCCTATTAAGAAGGGGTAGGGGACTATTATTACGAATTCAATATATATTATAAAGTTCAAACTCTTCCCTATCGAGATGGGAAAACAACCCTTGTATTAATATCCTCCGATATTATAAAAAATAGTTATTCCTTGGCCGGAGCCGGATGTAGCCAACGGAGACAGTGAAACGCCTATTATCGTAGTGTAATAAATACTCAAGTAATTAAAAGTCTTTGAAATTAATATCATTATTCTAATATTTATATCTTTATATATATAATTAATAGTATATAATATAGAATGAATAATGAATAATATATATTTACTTGCAGGGGCTTCGCCGGCCCCCTACACCCCCGCTACTAACCCTAACCCTAATTACCCTTTATATAAATAATCTATTTACAAGCGGGGGCCTCCCGCCGGCCCCCTGTACCCGCGGAGCTAACTTTAACCCTAACTAACTCTAACCATAACTAACTCTAACCCTAACTAACCCTAACTCTAATTTATATTAGAATATAAATTATTTTTATTAATACTTAAAATTTTTCTTCTATTTACTACTATAAAAAAAAATAAATGCATTCAAAACTTCTTGTTTGTTTATCAAAATAATGAAATTGGAATTTTCATTTTAATACTCTTATATATATATTATATTTATATTAAATATTCTCCAAATATATTAATTTTAATTAATTATTTATCAGGAATTTCTATTTCTAAAAGAGTTTTTCTTCTTCTCCTATAAAATAAAAACTCAACTCTAAGATGGATTGAACAGACAACCTCTACAAAGGTAGAACCATATAATAACCATTAAGCCACTAAGCTTATTGAGTAACTAACTCAGATTAGTAGAAAGAGGCGCCTTTTCTTCTCCTTATATTAAGAAGAAGGCTTTTTAGAAAAAAAAAACCCCCAAATGCAAGATTTTGTAATTCTTTTTTCATTTCTTTTCTTCTCTTGAAATTTGAATTTTCAACCCTAACCCTAACCCCCTCTCAACTTATCAGGGTTAAAGGTGTTATTGCAACCAAAATCCTTCTTTTTATCTTCTTTTGCTTTTTTCTCGACAACCAGAGCGTGTACTATAATGTGACTAGTACCAAAATAACCGCCTTATTTTTCTTGTTACTTTAATACCCTGTGCACTTTAATACACGCTACAGTTGAAGAGTAATTTCAATTGCAAAGGAAAAAGTGGTTTTTTACAACTGAAAGCACGGGCCTCGAGTTTGGCAAATGTTTCGAATTTCCTATTTCGGATTTGGGGCTCCGCATTTAATAGTATTTGGACCGCTATAGAAAGAACCGCCGCGCCTTCCTCTCGACGATGTGGGACCTATAGCACCACGACCTCTGGTGTGGATAATCCATAACACTTTTGGGCCCCGGACATCGCTCTCTGAAGTCATGGGCGTTTTAATAAAATTTATTCTCGAGGTCGGTATCACCGTATATGGCACCCAGCCGGCAATATCTATAAATACTAGACTTAATATATCTATTTACTATAGCCCGAGCAATATTATATATTAGGTAAAAGAAATAATCATTTGGGTCTAAGGTTAACTCTAGATTTGAATTTAGGTTAGGGTTCTAGGTAAAGCTGGGATCGTCATCTTCTATATTAGTATTCATATTATTATCCTAATTATTATCCTAATTAATATTCCCATTATATATATTAGCATTATAATTTTTCAACTCTCGAAGGAGGGGGTAACTAAAATTTATTAATTATCACAACGATAATAATAATAATTATATTGAATTTAAAAAATTTAGCAACGGGCTACAGTAATATTAAGAGAGTCTTATAGAGAAGGTATAGTTCGTTATATTTATATTTATCTTTTTGAATAAATATATTAGCGAATTCTTTCCAATAGGGAAGAAAGAAGTAATTGAATGCATAATACAATTTCGATCTTCGACCTATTTATCGATATTAATAATTCCTCGAAATAATTAAATTAGTACGAGAGCCGCTACGGGAGTTAGAACTACTAGTCTCTAGCGCAGTAGTACTCTAGGGGGAGTTATAGGGGGAAGTACGGGTAGTACTATAGGTAGTACTATATATAGAAATAATTATAGTGCCCGCTTTAATAATTTATTAAATTCTTTTTTATAAGCACTTATCCGATTAGGTTAGTACTACTAACTTAGAATTACCAAAATAATAGTTTAATAAGGCTAAAGGTATAGTTAAAGTAAATAAGTGATAAAAGTTTTAATGAAGAAGGGCTTCGAAAGGAAAGTTGAAGTTGAGGCTAAATTCAAAATTAAGGTGTTTGAGCGGGCCGTAGTAACCCGGAAGGAGATTATTTAGCAATATTTCTTTTATACTATATAGCCTATTAATAATATTGATTATTCAATAGGCCGGCCAACTAATATTACCCGAGTCGTACCCGTAACCTCTTGCGGCTCGGATTATAGTATTACCTATTACTAAATAATCCATTCACCTGCAAATGGTAAAGCAATACAATATACTAGGTTTACAGTAAGATTTACGTATTTTAAAGATTAATTATTAAATAGACAATACCAATTAGCTAATGAAGGGAATACTAGGGAATAATAACGGGGACCTAATAAATACTTACTTCTATTTACTTATTATAATAGTCTCTATAACTGTGTACGAATTTAGTAGAATTTCGCTTATTAGTAAATTTGGGTTCGGGTTTATATTAATAGTATATCTTATAATATTTAGTAAGTATATTTCTAATAATAAAAGGAAAGAAACCCCTAGAAAGAAGAAAACGCCGAGAATAAAGGAAACCCCTAGAAAGAAAGAAACCTCTAAAAAGAAAAGGAGATGATCTACACCTATAATAATATATTGATAATAGTAAGCAAATAGATAAGAAGGGAGGAATTAATTTCGCTTAATAAATAGGATTTAGAAAGTTAGGATCTACATTTACTATCGAATTTAGGGTAATACTAACCCGGTGGTAGGTTTTTATTAACTTTCTTCCGGGGGTACAATTTCAAGTTAGTTATAAGTAGAATAGTCTATCCAATAATCCTTACATATATTAAGAAATGGTTTTATTAACTTTCTTTCGAAGGTAGAATTTAGGTTAGTAATTAGTAGGATAGTGTTACCAGATACGTACGATTAGCTATAGAGTAGGGTGCTGGACTGGCATGCCGCTCAATTGAGCCATGCCCAGCCCAGTACTATGGTTGAGCGTAGGGCAGTCGGCTGCTATTAGCAGACGGCTGCCGGGAAGTGGGGCGCCCACCCTGCAAGTCAGGGTGGACCCTGCTCGGACCAGGGATCTTGCATAAAAAGACCCTTGTCTAGGCCGGCCAACGGCCGCCTACTTTCCTTCTGCATCTTGCTTTCTTACTTTAATATTATTAAGAGCCTTGCTCGGCGCGCAGTGTCACTTTTCTACCTGCGCAGTGTACACTGCGCGAGTAGGGAGATTTATATAGGGATTCCTACCCGCGCAGTGCCACACTAATCTATAACCCTGATGTTCAAAGATCAAGTGTGTGTAATACAACCCGCTGAGCTTATCGATTTGAGCACTACTGCCGTAAAGTGTTTGCAAATGCGCGATTTCACACAATCAACACAAACTTACGAAATTAGTAACCTTATGTAAGTATAACTAGTTAATTACAATAATTCTACCAGAACGAGTTATACTAATATAATTTCAACGTTAGTAAGCTCCTTACCGTATATTCCATTTAATTGATTAATACTTCCTATTAATAGTATATTTACTATCGAGATTAGTAGCGATTTTAGCTCTTATTATATAAGTAGTGGAGATGAGCTCGCGCCTACCTTTCCCCCCCTCCTGCTTCCGCTCCCGCTCCCGTGCCTTGCTTATACCCGTGCCCGTGCCTAGTACCGTACCTATATTTATTTAACGAATTAATAAAGATAATAACGTTAATTAGTATATAAGTTCTACCGATTTTTAAAACAATAGTATACTAAATCCAATAACTTAGGATATTATACCAAGCCCCCTTACTTCTATAAAAGAAGTATAAGAAGGACTTAATAGATAGGGGCGGTCTTATAGAATAGTTTTTATTCGTAGTTAAGCAATTAACTACTATTAAGGTAAATTAATATATTACTACTTTATTTATTATTATAGCGGTTATATACGTCCCTTTATTACTACGGTTAGAAAGACGAGAAGCCGGAAGTATAATTGTAAGTAAGCGGGTATAGCTATTGCTCTTGAAGAAAATAACTAGAAGTGGATTTATCGACCTTCTAGTAACCCTAATTAGTAAGTTTATAACTATAGGCGGTTGCTATATCCCTCTATCTATATTTAATACTATAAGTGGATTAAAGAAGTATATAAGAGGGTTGCTATTTTATCCGATTAATTAGGGATTAGGCTTAGGGATATTTTAATAATTATTGAGCGGGAGTTTAAAGATAGTATCTTTATATAAAAAGATATTGATAATTAGCGCTAATATATTAGAAAGCGGTAGCGAGATAATTATAAAGCTATAGTTACTTTTATTAAAACCCTTAATAATTTTAAATAATTTTACATTACTATATAGGCTAAGGATAACCCTAACCGCCTTCTTAGTATAATATAGACTTAAGAGTTCTATATAGAATAGTAGCGGGCCTACCCTAAGTGTTTAGGTATTAACAATACTTATAAAATTAACTAGTATAATTACTTCTACTTTTATTATATTTTTACTTACCCCTAGTTACTTATATAGATATTAGATATAGTTACTCCCTTACTATTGTAATTGGTAGAACTAATACTAATTCGATCGATTTAGCCGCTTTCGGTTTAATTAGTAATAAATAGCTCGAAGGATTTATATAGCTAGCGGGTGCCTTTGAACAACTACGTTGCAAAGTAAGGGTATTTAAATTAGAAGTTATTATTACGGATTTTAATAACCGGTTGAAAATAGCTTTAGTAATAATCTTTCTAGACGTTCAATAATAGATTTATATATTCCATATTAACCGTAACGTTCTATTGCCGGTAAAGAAGAAGTAGAAGCGGGCTGCTAGGGAGAGAAATTTAGAGTTTAAAAATAACTAAGAGCATATTAATCTTAGCTGGAGGGATAAATCAATACTAGAGTTAAGGGTGTAGACTACTAATTTATTAAATAAGACCGTTGAATATATTTATTATAGTCTTTTGGAGCTTTGGAAATTAATAGTCTTTATATTTAGTAAGGTTATATTTGTACAGCGATAGAAGTAGTTAGTTAGTGATTTTACTAATTAATAAGGTATATTATTCTATTCATAAGATACGTATATATCTTACTACTATTAGTAGGCGTATTACTATATATTTTACTATCGAAATTTTGGTTTAATAATTACTTCCCTCAATAAATTAACTAATTTTCGAATTAAGGGCTTCTTAGTCAATAGTAAGAGTAATCTCTGTATACTTTATAATACTATTTACGCTATAATTGAAAGGGAGTATAACTAATAGACTAAGGATATTACTAATTAGGACGTCAAAATACGTAGCGAGTTTACTAGAGAGGCGTATGATGTACTAGGGGATCTACAGGAGCGTATTATATACCGCGGCCTCGATTTTATACATTGTTAATTATATATTACCTAATTTAGAATACCTTGAAGTATAGGGAAAAGACTAGTATACGATTTGGGAAAGTGTAATTATACTATTTAAATATAGCATAGCATTCCCTACTATTATAAAATATTAATAAAACTTTAGATTAATAGTTACCTTAGCTATTGGGATATTTATTACTATTATTTTACCCGGGTACTATTAGTATATAATATCTATTTTATTTTAATTATCTCCCTAATTAATAATTAATGACTAGAGTGAATGTAACCTTTATTTACGTATTAAGGATCCTAAAATTACTGATAGAATTAGGGGACGGCTAAAAAATAGTGCGGTTGAGTTACCTAAGGACTAGTAAGTCCCTAATAGTGAACTAACTATTAAAAATATTAAGAAGGGTATGGGGAGGGCGAAGAAGGGAGTAAAGATTAGTTAGACGTTGAAACCCTCGCTCCGCCGGCGGTAATCCTAGTTTGAGATAGTCGATGAGGTTAGTACGGGTGAGAGTATTACCTCTACCTATAGTAATGAGGAGGATTCTGCTGTAGGCTCTATTATTAAGGTATAAAAATTAAAAGGATTACTATCCTCGTTAGATCTTTTTGCTTCAAATAATAGTGTTATACGTGTAGATGGCCTTTACCCTATTGCTCCCTCAAATAATCCCCTTGCTCCTTTAAATTTAGTTAACGAATAGCTTGCCCGTAAGGAATATACTATAATACGTTTATTAGCACCTTTAATGATAACTAGAAGTAGGAGGGTTGTAAAACCGTTAAGAAAGAAGCAAGGAGATTAAGCGGGGATTTGAATACCTCTATATAATTCTGTTTTGTAAATAGACTTTTATTCAAGTTCAATACTAAGAATATATTACGAGCTTGAAAGAGCTAGCTATAAAGATGTTTAATAATATTAGGAGTATTATAGAGTTAGGGATTACTATGGCACTGCGCGGGTAGGAATGCCTTATAAGATATCCCTACTCGCGCAGTGATACTGCGCCAGTAGAAAAGTGACACTGCGCGACGAGCATCGCTCATTATTAATTATATTAATAAATATTTAGAGTTTCTGAGCATCCTAGCGAACCGTAACATCTGGTAGCTGCAATTGAAAGATCCAATTGACTAAACTATTCTTGATTAATCGATCCCTTAATTGGGATATCGCTTGATCGTTCTATAATGCGCCTCACGCTTCCGATCGTTAGATCCTGTGACTTTCCTCAGCGAGCATCAACCCCGCGATCAACCCCCCCTTCACTGGCTATCGCCGCTTCGGTTACTTTAGTTACTCACTCTTCCTCTCCTCTACGCTCTTGCTTGATCGTGCTTCGGCTCCTCAGTAAAATCCTTATATACCTTCTACCCCTACTATTATTATTAGTTGATATTCGGATAATTAGTTATACTACCCTAATTCAAATTATTATGTAAATGGACTTCGGTACGAATATAATCCTTTAATACGACGGGTTTCCTTCGCTCTAGCAATTTCGCTTCGGTAATTTCGAATTAATAATTTTCCCTACTCTATATTTATACGGCTCTAAAATCGTAGCGTTAATACTTATTTACCGTAAACTTATACTATAATAATAATTATTCCTATATTCAATTCCTTCGATAATAAGGATTTGCCTAGTATACTAGTGCTACTTCCTTCCGACTTCCTTAAACTATTACCAATTTACTGCGAAATGTTTAAAAACCTTACTAAACGAATTAATTTCCGATTCAATTACAATTCTCGTACAATAAGTGTTGGATTAGGCGATAGTCCTACTAGTCTGGCTATATTACCTCTACTAGACAACCCCGACAAAACTAATCCTTTTAGTATACTTCCCCCTATTATACTTCCCCTAATAGTATTAATTAGTAGAGCCCTTCCCTCTAGCCCCCGGAAACTATCTAACCCTATTCCAACCTTATTAGCTGAATTTAACACTACTTTATTAATTTTACTTAAATTTTGTATTTCGTTAATTTATACTTCGGCGCCCGTCCGAAAGATCTTTTACCGGATAAAAGGCAATACCCCGCCCGGCTACAAATATCTATATATAAATATACCCCCCAATCTGCCCGCTAGTAACAATACTAATTAATTTATACTTATACGTATAAAATACTACAATTATTTTGTTGGTTGTGAATTTAATAAGATTTAGGATAAATTTAATACCAATATAGCTAAAGTTAATTTTATCGATATTTATATCGATAACCTTAAAGTTAAAGTAGATAAGGATATTTCCCGTTTTGATAAAGATATTAATAACGCTATATCTAATATAAGAAATAGTTTAAAGTATTTATAAGGTATTTATAATATAATCAAAGATATAGGAAGGAGATTGGATCAAGTAAGTAAAAAAATTAATATATATAATATTTATGTTAATTAAATAGATGTAGCCTTTCGTAAAGAGTGGGCGGAAATTAATTGGCGCTTTAACGGCGTACCTAAATTTTTGGATATCAGTAATGCTTAAACTAGGAAGATATTTACTTTAATTAAGAATATTAAATAGTAACTCCTTTGAATTACTAATTTCTAGAAGGTTAGTACCTATTCCCCTATTATTAGTTAAGCTCTAGATAATACTAAAGCTACAGCTATTAATAAATAAGTAGAAATAACTACTTGCGTGAACCCCCTTCGTATAAGCTCTAAAATTCCTATTATTAAATTTTACTCTGTAGAGAAACTTATAGTTAGCTATAGCTACCCTAATATTAAACCTACCAAGTATCGAGCTACAGTACCCAATAATACTAGCAGTTTTGACCTAGCCCGTTTTTACTATACTAAATTACTTAATTTCCCCTTAAGTATCGATATAGTAGACGCGGCCCGATAGCTGTATACCCCGCCCGACTATAGTTATTCTAATCTATTCTCTAATTATAATACTAAAGAGGACCCTAATTTACGCCCTTTCCTTAAATATAAGGGCCCTATATTAAGTTGTTACTTAGTAAAACTGTAAGGCCATTTCGAGGCTGCTATTCAATTATAAAAGTAATTAGCGGCTAAGGTTTATACTATTATAAATAAGGTAGAAGGTAAAAAAACCTCCTATTTGAAATCCCTAACTTAGGGTAGTAGGGGTAGTAAACCTTTTAAGTTAGGACGCTGTAAAGACCTATTATTAAATAACTTAAACTCCAATAAATTGGACTCTACTAATTCTAAATACGAATACTATTGTAAAAAGTATTTTAAAGCTAAAAAGGCTCGCTACGAAAAACGCTACAAAGTTAGTCGTTATACTTACAGCGACCCCGACCCCAATAGTTCCAATTCTAAGGATAGAAATACTCCTTCTCCGCACACCCCTCCCAACGGTAATAATAGCGGCTCCCCTAGTAATAGTAGCGGTAGCCCCCTTAGTAGTAGAAATTCGCTTAAAAATAATTTTAGTAATAACCGCTATTGTATTAGTATTGTTAATACCGGTTATTCTTCTTACTCCTGGAAATTTGATTTTAGACTTAAATACAAAGATATTAATCAATTTCTTCCCTTTTATACTAACCCTAATAATATTAATATTATTACTAATAATAAGACGCTAATTTATACGGATACTTTCCTCTTCCGCGA
Source organism: Neurospora tetrasperma FGSC 2508 (assembly GCF_000213175.1). Lineage (NCBI taxonomy): Eukaryota > Fungi > Ascomycota > Sordariomycetes > Sordariales > Sordariaceae > Neurospora > Neurospora tetrasperma. Next base: position 5,156,283 of record NW_009799099.1, on the reverse strand, counting down.
ACGCCTCCTATTATTTCTTAAAAACGAAAATACCGCCGCCGACATTGGAAAGTAGATTATATCATATTTTCCTACCCTATTTAGTAATATCACTATATTATGATAGAATAACAAAATCGACCCCCTAAAATGTTGATACTGATATTAAAATAGTTCCGAGCCTGTTCTTAAAGTACTAGTCGATCGTTTCCTACTCGATTTAAATACTACGACTAGGAAATTTACTAAGGATTGCTTCGAATTGAATGACATCGCTTATAACGAAAATATCTTATCCTAATTCATTTAGCGCAAATTCCGTTACACTCGCGCAATAGGAATTTTCTACCGTACAAGTAAAAATTAGTATAGTATTATAATTTTAGATTTACATTAATATAGACCTTAAAATTAAGTAATACTTTAATTTTCCTATAAAGAAAAGTACCTTCGCTAAATATTTTATAGAAATCGAGGGTACTAAAGTAGTTTTACTAGCGGCCGCTCGTAAGCAATACCTATACGTCCGCTAAAAGGTTACCGGTATTATTGTAAAAATCGAAGCAATTATCCCCGCTAATTAGTACAACTATAATTAAGATGGTCGTAATAGTTAAGGTATTCGGTATAATAATTATAATTGCTAATAATCATAGCCGCCGCAATAACTATAATAATCATAACCGCTATAATAACTACGACCGCCGTAACGATTGTAATTAATATAATAATTATAACCGTTGCAATGATTATAGGGATAGAGCTCACCACATTGATAATACGGGCGATAAGGAAGCTAATTAGGATACGGAGGATAATTAAATTGCCTATACTAGTAATATCTCGGTCTCATTAGGAAGGTTGGACTCTAATAACAATACCGGGATCTTCTATACAACAGATATAGTCAATTTTAAGTCTAATAGCAAATTAAAGTATACCCACTATTATAAGGAATTCCCCTCGATGAAGGTAAAACGCTGTTATATAAGATTGTATTTAGTATATAAGTAATTATATACGCCCTCTTTAGTAGCCCCCTCGTACCAAATATATAAATACTGCCTAGAGGTATTTCTTTTACGAAATATTTTATTTAACTACATTAATATTTATAATAATACTAAAGTAGGTTATAAGCGACCTTTTCCCTGGAAACTTTCTTCTCTAGCCGATAGTTTACTAATAATCGAAGTACCGATCTTCGAGGATAAGGAAATCCTAAAAAGACTATTACCTAATTATACTTATCATTATATTATAGATAAAGCCTCGCTTAAGGTTGAAGAGACCGAGATTTGCGTAGATCTAAGCGTTGCTAAAACAATTATCGGCGGGGATTTTCTATCTATATTCGAACACTCAGTCTCAATAAAATACGCTACTAAAATCCAAGAAATTAATAGTAAGTCCCTAAAATCTACCGAATAGGTAATCTTTATACTGTATTTCGAAGGAATAATTAACGGCAAGCCTAATCTAATTAAATTTTATATAGCCGGGCAGGTAATGGATAAACTATAACCAAATTTACTATTAGTAAATTCCTTTTTTATCCCTATTAAGTAGATATTAATTATGATATTAAATATGTTACCTTTACCGATATAGGGCCGCTAATAGTACCTTTCGTCGTTTAGTGATATTCTATAAAATATATAAGGAAAGTTATAGTATTGAAAAAATTATCCTTTAACTTAGGGAGGAAGTAATAATACTTATTTACAATAAGCCCCTAGTAAAAGGCTGGAGCTTTATATTTAACTTAGGCCGTGTTCGTTCCGGCAGTAGTATAGTAACGGAAGCATTCTTTTGGTAGTAGAAAAGCTTTGGGTTAGGGTTAGAAGAGATCCCCTTACTGCACTACTGCCACAACGAACACGGCCTTAGGCAATAATAGCGCAGTTGGTACAGTAATCAATTATAAGTCCCTTAAATTAATTCTATTTAAGAATTCTATTTATAATAATAATATTATTCTTTTACCCTAACTATATAACTATAGCGCCTTATTGGTATAGGGTCCTTCTCCAATTCTCTAGAGGGGAAAACCGTACGGCGTTAAGTGCCGCCGGATAAAAACCCCTAGCTTTATTTCGGTCGTAGTTTACCTACACCGCTCTTATTTTGTTTATAGCTATAATAGTTCTTATCTACCGCTATAGCGAACTAATTTCGTTTCTTCCTTCGCTATATTATTCTAATACTAGAATAATAAGAATAATAAGGATATAATTAAGGATGTCGCCTTCCTTCGCCGCTTTTCTATTTTAATTTATATTGCCCCTTCCTCCGCTTTCCTTTTATTTTTCCGTTCTATTTTCCTATCTACGTTCCTACCCCTCCGCCTCGTTATTCCTATTTATATTTACTTTCGCCCCGTCCCTTTATTTCCCAACTCTCGGTTTTACTCCTATTTATAATAGTATAAAGGCCTTCCCCTCTATCATATAATCCTCCCTATAGCGTCCCTTTTTAATTCCTTCTTACCTTCTTCCCTCCCTATAATAGTTTTATTTGAATTAACTTCCTTTAGTTGCAACCGTCCTAATCCAATTAACTTTATTTCTAACCCTAAAGTCTCCTTTCCGGAGGCGTTTCCGGGCTGTATAATTTTTTTTAATCTTACAACCCCGGTTTACTTAAAGCCCGCAATATTTTCTTATATCCTTTATAGTAATCCGGATTTCAAAATCCTTTAAAATTAATATACTTATCCCTTTTATTATTCCTAATCCTTATATCAATTTATATAGTATTATCTATAAAATCCCTTACTTTTAATATATTTTAGATTTTACTATAGTCCTAAAATTTAATTAAAGATTTACTAGCCCTAATACCTTTTATAAGCTCGTTACTAATAAAACCTACTTATTTTAGCTTCCTATAAATTCTATATCCTTCTTTTTTTCGCCCTTCTTTTTTGATTGATATTTTGTTCCTAATTATTAACCTCTAAACTACGACCTTATTTATACTATTAATAAATATTTATTAGATATTCCTATTAGTTTTTATAACGTTCGTAGTATTATTTAGTCTATAGTTATTATTATAATATTAAATAACCCGGTTAAATATTATTAAGATTTTGAAGCCTTCGTTCGTATTATTCAATAATTAGTTAAGCGTATATATAGTCGTTTAGCGTAAAACGATTTCCTGAATAAAATTACTAGCCTCCTCTATACTCTATATTATAATACTATTATTTCTTAATAGAAGGGATACTATATATTATACGTAAAGGACATCTTTTATAATTGTACTCCTTCTAACCCTAACATTAATAGCGCAATAAATTTAATTTATATTATTTTTAGTTCTAATAGTAATACGATTATTCCTATACGTATTATATCCGGTCTTAATAGCAATAGTATAATTATTCTTATTCGTATAGTTTCTAGTTCTAATAATAGTAGTACTACCTTTAGTAATCCTATAACCGTTAATACCCCCGGCTACTCTATTATAAATAATAATTGGATTTAATAGTATTATAATATTATTATAAACTAAACTTATATAATAGAGTTTCTTAAAGAACTTTTTAAGTATAATTAAGTATTAAATAAATACTACTTCGGTTTTTATTATAATTATTTCCTCTCCATCTCTTTATTCGTTTATTTTAATATCGTCAATAATTTATTCCCTTCTTAAAAATATTCTACGAATTCCTTATATTCCTCCTCCTTTAATTCGATTTCTAGACGGTATTCTTTTAATCTATTTAACTTTAATACTTATAATAGAATCCTTTCGGCTTTAATTCTATCGTTTAAATAATTTTAAAATTCTTCTTTCGTTAATAGCTAATTCTTAATATTTGATTAGAAAAAGCTTTCTGTATTAAGGTAGTTTAGGATAATATAGGCGAAGGTTTTTTTCTTAATCAATAAGTATAAATAGGCGTTTAGACGCCTGATACCTTTCTCCGGAAGAAAAAAGCCCGGAGACCTATAACCTCCGTTCTAATTTAAATTAGGAGGGAGCTCTTCGCTTTAATTAGCGGGTATAATTCGTCGTTATCTTCCTCTAATATTCGAATTCTCCTCTTTTTCTTTTCTTTTCTTTATACTAATTATATATTATTAAATAACTTCGCTACTAAACTTAGGGGTAAGGTTAGTAATCATAAACTTATACTATTAATTTAGTTTAATTACTATTACTATTAATTAATAATTATAATATAATACTTACTTTGTATTTATTGTATCCTCTAATTATTCCTCCTTATTAATAGTTGTATGTTTGAAAATTTATAACGGTAATAATATGGACCTTAATTCCGGGGGGGGGGGGGGGGGG
>NW_009799099.1:5139417-5150910 GCF_000213175.1 Neurospora tetrasperma FGSC 2508 | reverse complement strand
TATTCCCTAGACGAATTTTACTTAATTTATATAAGCGAACCTTTCTTCGAAAGCCCAGACTCTTTTATTTAAATAGAGGTCGAATAGTAAATAAAAGGTTTCCGTCTTTAAATTCTATATTAATATAGTTTTATATACTCCGGTAATAATTTTTAAATATTTAATTTAATGTTTCGCTAGTCCGATTACAATCCTTCGTAGTTTCTTATAAACTTTAGTTAGTTAGTAAAATATTAAAGCTCTATATATAATAATATTATGAATATATTTAGTATATATTTCCTTTATTCGAATAGAAGAGTAACCCTATATTTTCATTATTAATTTTATAAGTATATTCGTTTGAATTTTTATTTTTTCTCTTATTACTTTTATATAAATTTAATAATTAAATCTATAATTTAATTAAACCCCTAGGAATTTTATTAACTCTATTACTTCAAATACTGTATTCCCGAACTAAAGAGTTTCGATCCTTAACAGCCTTATCTGCGTAAAATATATTAGCTCCGTCTTATTCGCTTCAAATGCTTTACCTTTTACTTTAATTTATTCCGAATATATTTCTTATATTACTTATAAGGTCTAATAATTTTCTTCGGTAGTACGGACTATTGTAACTATATTAGTATTATTTATAAAGCCGACTATAATTATATACGGGATTATTATTAATTTTCTATATAATAAAGTAATAAAGAGAACAAAAAGGATAAGTAAGAGGGGGGAGCCCTAAGGTATATTTATTATAATAGTATAAGGGCGAGACGTTTTATTATCGATAAAGAGAGCACCTTTTCTATTAATAATGAAGTTCGTGATTTACTTAATAATCTATATTAGGAGTTATATTTCCTATAAAGTATATAGAAGCTACTCATAGTTAATTTTATTGAATACGCCCTTTAAATCGAGGAGTCTAAGGAACATTATAGCGCCGAATATTTAGGCTATATAAATTATATTAGTAATTACCCGGACTATAAACTCCGTCGAACGGCCTATTTAAATATTTATTTAACCCTCTGGTAAGAAGTTAAATTCTTTAGCTATTTATATAAATCTTTTATCTATAAAGGTTTCGAAGACTTTTCTAACGTTATTAAATAGTAAAATAAAATTTCTATACGCCTATTAATTTTTATTAGATAGTACTTTTCCTAAACTTTTTAAAAATAATTACTTTCGTATCCTTGATTATTATAGGGAGTATCCGAATCGGAGGCTAGCGGCTACTAAATATACTATCGCCTATAGGAATAATTGCCTATACAATTTTAAAAATCTATTTAAATACTAATCGACGCCCGGGGTTTTATTAAATACTATTTAGGAAAGGACGTTTTAAATATCCTCTTTAATAATTAATTCGTTAATAATTATTAGGTTTATACTATTTACTAATTTAATTCAATTTTGTAAATATTTTATTAGAATATTTACCTTTAAAAAAAACAATAGGTAAAAACTTCAACCTTATTATTATAACTTTTAATTTTTATTATCCCTTTACTAATTTAGAGGGTTAATAATTTAGATAGGTTTATTAAGTAATAGCTTTAAGTCCGGACCTATTTCTCTAAAGGCTAAAGTCGATTCGGGTTTTTTGAAGCTTTGGCGATGCCTTCGTACTATATAGCCCGCTATACTTTCAAAATAATCCTCTTTTTTTAATTATAATTTCCACGAACTCCTATTAATTCGATAGTATTTAGTATCTAAATTATATTTAATACTTCTACTACGCTTCCTTTATAAATATTTTATATTTTAATATTTACTAATGCGCTTTCCTCCTCTAACCTTTCTTTTAGTATAGAAATATTTTTTTATAATATTAGTAACTTCTCCATCGAATTTATAAAAACTTTATTTGAATTCTCCTATTGTATTAATCCTTTCCAAAATTAAAATCCGTTTTTCTACTACTTCTTTTACCTTTACTATATTTATAAAACTCTAATATAAACTCCTTCCTCTTTTACCCTTCTATTTTTTCTTTTTATTTAAACTTAGACTTCCTAAGGGTAATAGTTTAAACCGGTTTATTTATACTACTACGCTCCTTAATATTCGGCCTTAACCCCGGGAAATAGTTATATATAATCGATCGTTCTATTTCTCTCTCCTTATATTGTATTACTAAACTTTATTAATTTACTATAGGGGGTAAATAGACTGAACTTTTAATATCGTGCCTATATAAGGAAGTATATAGCTTTTAAATTAATTTTATTTTCTAAATTCTAAGTAGGATAGTAGAAATTAAAATCCTTAATGATAATAATTTAATTTCCTACTAGGGGCCCGGCCTCGAGGAATTCGAAGAGTAGGGATCCCTACTAATATTTTAAGATTCTATATATTAGGATAAGTAAATAAAGAGAATAAATAATCGTATAATCCTTTAAATTTTAAAATACTATTATAGTCTACTCCCTTCCGGCTTAGAAATTGAGGTCCCTCAAATTCTATTTTTTATTTACGTATATTACTACTATTTTATTTTCTAAATAATTGATTCTAAAATATCTCCCGCCCCTAGGATAGTAAATATTTTTATATAAATTTCTATCTAACTCCTAAATCGCTATAATATTATAAGTCTCCTTTTATTCGAATAAAAATTTTCCTCTCTTATATAACTTCCCTACATTTTAATAGAGTGTTTGTAATTAAATTATTAATTACTTTAAAATAGGGTTTTTATAAATCCCTTAACGGAAAATAAGAGTATTACTTCCCTTAAGGGAATTATAATTGTACAAGCACTATTATTACTATATATCTGATTCCTTATATTTTAGGAATATAGATAGTATATATTTATTGGACTCTATTAGGCTAAGGGTTTCGGCTGGGGGGTCGGGCCGACGATTTGTCTTAATTACCCTTTCTTTATATTGCTTCCAATTTATTTCTATAGGGTAATAATAATATAAGAATTAAGAGGAGTATTTAATAAATTACCTTTATTTATAATCTTTATTATTAATTTTAATACCTTTCCGGCCGGGTTTTTACAAAGGGGGGCGAACGCCCGCGGCCTTTTAGTATACGTAATAGACGCCTTCGTAATAACTTTCCGGAGAAGAGGGCACTATTTATAATTATAAGCAAAATATTCCTTCTTCCTATATAATTTATAATAAATGAAAAATTTATTTCTATTTGATAAATAATTTATTTCGTTAAAATAATTTCTTTTATATTTAATTTTACTATATTGGGTATAAATATCTTCCTAGCAATAGAACCTCGCTATATATCTAATTCTCTAATATTTAAAATATTATTAAATATTATTCGAAGCTTGGAACGGTTTATAAGGGTATATACCGCTATCCTAGAGGAAGAAATTATTTTAAAAGAAGTTCGCCGCCCTCGAAGTAGCGATTTTTATTAGGAGTAAACTTTTATTTTCTCTATCTCTTCTTTTCTGAAGCCGAATTCTTATAATAACTACCTCCTTATTCTTATTCCTCGCTATATTTATTAATCCTTCTAATATAATATAATTATTAATACTAATCTAAAATACGCCCTTAACCAATATACTTATAGTATTTATAGTAATAAAGGCATCCTTACTAAAGACTTTCGTAACCTATATTTAATTTTACTAATATTAATTGCGTATAAATTTATTAAAGATAATTATATAATCTCTAAATATTAGTATTTTAATAGCTATTCTAATTACTAAATTTAGTTTCTTCCGGCCTAGGATTATTACTACGGCCGTCTTTGTATTTCCGTTCGAATAGTTTATAAATTCGGCGGTAATAATTATTCTTTCAATAGTAAATTATTTTCTAAAATTGGAAGGGATAAATTTTTAATAATAATAATAATAAATAATTAGAGGGTAATACTAATCTTGATTAGGATAATTTTTACTATAATATCGGCCTATTATTTTAGTACCTCCTAAGTACTTTTCTTAATTTCTTTTAAAATATCCTTCTTTAAATTATTAAAATCCTTTTTAGTAATAAATTAGTCGGTTCTAAACTTATTAGCTTCGGGTCGAATAGATCTACTTTTTCTAACGTAAATTTATACGAATTCGAAAAATAATTTTTAAACCTAACGTTAGTCTTCGGTTGAAATAATATTATAGTCAATAGATTTATTTACTTTAATAATAAACTTCTTTAATATTTTATTATTTTTTCCAATTTGTCCGAAGTCTTCGTAATAAGTACGGCTTCGGGGTCGTTATATACGGAAATTTCTACGAGTAGGTTATAGACGCTATTTTTGAATTCACGAGTACTATTATTTATAGTTATCGGTAACGAAGATACAACGCCGTCGCTACGTTCGTCGTAGGATATTGTAAGGGACGTAAACGACCCTCCTGAGTCGATTGCCGTTGTTAGTTTTCGTTTTGGAGCACTCCTCGACCAGAAATCGGCGTTTCCGGTTTCGGCGTCGTTTTAATTCTATTTGTAGTATTCGAATTATTCTTGAAAGATAATATCTTAGTTATATTAAGGAGTACGAAGATAGCGGGTATTGTGTAAGCAATTAGAACGAAATTGAGACCGCCAGTTTTTCTATTCAAATATTTAACGCACTTTACAAAGACCCTAGGGTTATTATAAATAAAGCTATTAAGTATATTATAGCTAATTATATTCCCCCTATTAATTTCGAAATGAATTTAACCCTAACTATTGAGGCTGTTGCGCGAGGCTAATAGGCTATAGATTTGGTACTAATTCAAATCCCGGTCAGTAATTTAATAAAAGTATCCGCCGTGCTTAAGAAGTATTCGACTTTAAGTATCTGTATAAACGGTCCTAAAATTATGACTAAGGAAGGCATTTATATTTATACCGCCGATTTAGGTTATATCAGGAAGTTCGAGGATTTGGTAAGAGCCTACCTATCGTTGTAGATCGAAGGCGGGTTGGTAGATATATTAACAGAAGAATATATGCGTATACTACTGGTAGAGGGATGGTAGAATTAGAAGGTTGCTACGAAGATATACCCCCAAGTAAAAAAGAATAGGCCGTTATTAACAAAGTATTCAATACCTTCTATAAGTAAAGTAAAATATAGTAGATTACCTATACTACGGTATTTATATACCCTATCTTCGTTATTTAGAAGGAAATGAAAGATAGTAAATAAAAGGGCCGCCCTATTATAGACATAAGGGTTGTTAATAGCCTTATAATCCCTAATAGTTATTCCCTTCCATTATAAGATAAGGTTATCGCCTTTATGCGCGGCAAATACTTCATTACTATTATTAACGCTATAGTATTTCTCTACTAATTTGGGGTATAGCCCTCCTATTGAGATTACTTAATACTTATAACCTATAGAGGTTTGGAAGCTCCTATAGTAACGTAGATGGGTTTTCGAAATATGTTAGTATATGTATAAAAGTTTATAGACCGGCTGTTCTGCGATTATAAAGACTATTACTATGCCTATATCGATAACATTACTGATTATTATGTCCGATACTTAAAAGGATTATATAGTTTATTTGATCGTTATCTTCGATTTATTTACTTTTAGAAATATTTCTCTTTTTCCTAAGAAGTTATTTTTAGGGTACCCTAGTATTAAACTCCTAGGCATCCGGGTAGACGTCCTAGGGTTTTAGAATACCTAATAGCGAGTCCAAGTATTTAAAAGGCTCGTTTTCCCTAACTAGCTGAAGGCTTTCGAGTAATATTTAGGAGCTTCCGGTTTCTTACGTTATTTAATCCCTTACTACGCCTAATTGTCGGAGCCTCTAACGATAAAAAGTGTAATTATTCGCAATAGGCCGCGTAAAGGGCGCCGTTGTTAACGGTAAACCGGCGAAGCGAATTGCCTACTATTTCTGTATAAAGTTTGCACCTACGAAGGACAAATTGACTTTATTCAAAGCTATGTAGTCTAAGATTTATGGCAGAACTATACTTTACTACTCAGACCCTAATAAATAAGCCTTCCTCTAAGTCGATAATTCTATAAAAAAAGGATTCGGCGTTATACTATTTTACTCAAAAGAGAGCTACGTTTAGGAGCTTAGTTTATAAAGGGAAAGCCTCCCCGCACCTTGTTGAATCCTAGATGTAATCTCCCCCACCCAGAAAAGTGGGACTACAGCTGCATGATACCTAACATTAAAATTCCCGTTTTTGCCTGCGAAATTTCGTCCTTCCAATGTCTACCAATATCTCTCTAAGTTAATTATTTTCGTCTCTCTTTCTTACACCCTAATAGCCTTCTTTCATTTATTACCACTATACCCATTACTACTACATGTATAACTATTATAGGACACCTATTACCACTACACCTATTTCTACTATATCTATTACGTACCGACCTCAATAAATAGCTATTAAGTACTCTAAATATCTTAAGCCCCTTCCTAGCGTATAAAGGATGCGGCTATCTTCCCTTGTAGTAGACTGGGAGTGGATAAGGATTTTCAATTATATATTTAGGGATATTAGAAATTTTGAAATTACTAGCTAAAACGGCCGGTATTATATAACAGCTATTATTAAGTAGGACAGGGTACGTCTAGGAAAAGGGAGGGTGCGGGGAGGCTTTCCCTTTATAAATTCCTATAGATTAAGTCTTACCTATATCTTTCCTTAATAAATACTTAATTAATACCGAAATAAGATATAGTCCCTGCGAATTAGAGGTCGCCTGCCTAATCTAGGCCGTAAAAAGACTCCGAATACGTATTTACTCCTATAATAAAATCATTATTATCCTTACCAACTACTCTATAACGAAGGGAATTATTAAATGAAAATTTCTATATACTTCTTCTATAGATAGGGATAATCACTCACTAATTAACGTATTTTTTATTTATCCTAGTATGATATTAAAGTATATTATTTACTCGGTAAATTAAATTTCGTACCTAACGCTCTAACTTGGTTGAGAATTACGGACGACGTATAGTTACGGTTAGAAGGCGTCCCAATCCTAGACGATATTTGGCTAGCCGTCGATTAAATACACCTTACTTTTACAGAGGTTGTATTAGATAATGGGACTTGCTCGGCGGGCAGTGTTAAAAGTTTTATAGGCAGTGTTACACTGCCCGTATAGCCAATTATAGTAGGGATTCCTCCACGGGCAGTGCTATACTAATCCCTAACCCTAATAAATCCTATACCCAACCGTAATTATACTATTGAATTCTGGCAATTTGTAGCTATTGTAAACTATACTGTCGAATGCGTTATTTACTTGCAACTAGAAAGACCGAACCAGCCAATAATTATAACTCTACTAAAATTACTTATATTAATACGATTTCTACATTAATATAAAGCTCCCAATACTATTTATTTAAATCCTAACTTTTCTCTCTTACTAGCATATTGACTATTGAGCTCAATAGCAATTCTAATTCCTAATATAATATGAGCTTAAATAAACTTACTTCTATACCTCCAGCTCCCGCTCCTGCGCCTACCCCTACCTCTACTCAATAAAATAACGGCTCTAATAATAATAATTCTAATAATTCTAATAATAAAGAACTAATTCTACTTAATCCAACGACTAAGGCTATTACACCCAAACCTCTTACATTTATAAAGGATATATAAAATACCCTTAATATTCAGGGTAAAAAATATAATACTACATTCAACCTTACATAGGTAGTAAATTATCGAAATAGCTAACCAACGTACTATTACTTAAAATATAATTAGTATAGCTAGCCTCGTCCCTCTACTATTAAATTTAGAAAAATAAGGAATTATAAATACAATTATAAGTAAATAGAGGTAGCTATTGCCCTTCAAACAAAACGATTAGCAACAAATCTATCGACTTAATCCAAAATACTAAATTTACAATTATAAAGCCTCTTTATATAGTTCTATTCATCCCTAGTACTATCAAGCTAGAAGAAATAATAAAGTATTCAAAAGGGTAACTATTCTATCCTATTAACCGGGTATAAGACTACGAAATATCCTAGCTATTATTGAGCGGGAGTTGAAGACTACCGTATATATATAGAAGGATATTGATAATTAGCGCTATTGTATTAAGAAGGAGTAGTGCTTAAATTATAAAACTATAGCTATTCTAATTAAATAGTTCAATAATCTTAGGCCCTATTATATTCCCTACGTTATTGGATAATCTAAAATTAATTTTAACCGTTTATTGGGTATTATATAGTCTTAGGAATATTATTTAATTTAATAGCGGGAATACCTAGAGTATTTGGGTATAAGTAATATTTATAAAACTAATTAGAATAATTACCTATTTACTATCGTTACTAGTATAATGAATACCAATTCAATTTACTCTATTGCGTTTAGTTTAATCGATAATAAAAGGGTTAATAACTTTATTTAGTTAACTTATACCTTTAAGAAGCTATATTATAAAGTAAGGGTAATAAAACTAGACATTATTTTTATAGACTTTAATAACCAACTTCAAATAGTTTTAGTAATAATATTCTTAAATATTTAATAATAGATCTATATCTTCTATATTAACTATAACGTTCTATTATAGGTAAAGAAGAAATGGAAACGAATTCTTAGTAAGGATAGTAATTCTGAATTTGAATAAAAAGCCTATTACTCTTAGTTAGAGTAATTATACTATAGAAGTAATTAATGCAATTATTCTAATTACGCCGAAGGTCGTTGAATATATTTATTATAGTTTATTTAAATTTTGGAAAGTAATGGTCTATATACCAAATAGTACTATATTTATCTAGTAATAGAGGTAGTTAATTAATGAGTTCGCTAATTAATATAGAGTATTATTGTATTTGTAAAATATATATATACCTTACCAATATTCATAAGCAGGTTATTATACTTTATAGTACCGCAATTTCAATTTATAAATTACATCTTTTAATAAATCGATTAACTATCGTATTAAAAGGTTTCTAATTAACAGTAAAATTAATTACTTTACTCTATATACCTCTATTTATACTATAGTTGAAAGGGAGCGTAACCAATAGACGAAAGAAATCGCTAATTAAAATATAAAAATCCGAAGTAACTTTACTAAACTAAGGATAGAGGTACTAGGGGATTTGCCTCAACGGCTTATATATCGTAGCCTCGATTTCGTTCGTCGCTAACTATATATTGCCCAATTTAGAATTACTTTAGCGAGTAGATTAATAAAAGACTTGGGGGAGTGTAAGTGTACTATTCAAAGATAATATAGTATATTTTATTACTATCAAATTCTAATAAAATTTAAGATTAATAGCTAGTTTAGCCGTTGGGATGTCCATTATCACTATTATATCCGGGTACTATAAGTACGTATTATTATCTTTGTTCTTTTAAGGTTCTTACTTCTAATACTTAGATATTCGAGTTAATATAACCCTTATTTACATATTAAAGATTCTAAAATTGCCAATAAGATTAGAGGGCGACCAAAAAACAATATAGTAGAATTACTATAGAACTAAAAGGTTCTAATATAATAGGGAAAGGGAAGGGGAAGGGAAAGGGGAAAATAATAAAGAAGGGGCTAAGGAGCAATTAAGTACTAAAGCTATTACTCTGCCTGCGGTAATCCTAATTTAAGATAGTCGATAAGATTAATATTAGTAAGAGTAATAGTAATAGTAATGGCGAAGCTTCTACTATATGCTCTATTATTAAAGTATAGGTACAAAGACGAATATTAACTTCCTTATAGAATCCTTTTAATTTAAATTACAAGATTGGAATTATTACAATTCAAATTCTTACCCGTATAGTTCAAATAGTCCCCTTAAGCGACCCTCTTACTCTCTCGAGCGCTGATGAACAGGCTGCCCGTAAGAAGCTACGTTTATTAGTACCTCTAGTAGTAATTAGAAGCGGGAGAGCTATTAAACCTTCAAGGAAGAAGCTGGGACAGTGAAGTTAAATGAGATATTGTAGATAGAGGTAAATGGTAGTTAAATAAATTAATATATTAGATTTAGGGATACTAGGACCAAATAGAATTATAAGAACCATTAATACTATAGGGAATATTACAGGATCTATCAGGGTTAGGGATTAGTATGGCACTGCCCGCGGAGAAATCCTTATTATCACTGGCTATACGGGCAGTATACACTACCTGTAAAATATTTGACACTGCCCGCCGAGCATCTCCCTAGATAACGACCTAAAGAACTAGTACGTAATTGTTTATTATAAGGATAAGGAGTACGCCGCCGTTATTAACGATTTAAAGGACTTTCAATTAAGTAACGAGGACGTTGCCTCCTTTCGTTAATAATAATAATCTTTTACCCCATACTATAGAACTATAGCGCCTTATTGGCATGGGGTCCTTCTCCAGTTCTCTGGAGGGGAAAACCTTACGGCGTTAAGCGCCGCCGGATGAAAACCCCTAGCTTCATCTCGGTTGTGGCTTACCCACGCCGCTCCTACTTTGCTTATAGTTATAACGGTTCTCACCCACCGCCACAGCGAACTAATCTCGTCTCTTCCTTCGCTGTATTATTCTAATACTAGAATAATAAGAATAATAGGGATGTAATTAGGGACGTCGCCTTCCTTCGCCGCTTCTCCGTCTCAACCTTTACCGCCCCTTCCTCCGCCTTCCTCCCGCTTCTCCGTCCCATCTTCCCGTCTGCGTCCCTACCCCTCCGCCTCGTCGCTCCTATTTGCATTCACCTCCGCCCCTTTTGCCTGGCGATAATTAGGCAACATATTATATTTAGCTAACTATATTTTTCTGAAAATTATATCTCTCTTTAAAATGGGTAATATTATTAGTTATTAATCCTAATAGGTAATTCCATTAACCCGAAAGTATTCTTTTAGGGCCGTTTAGATAGTATTAGGCTTAGTCTTTTTATATAGAGTAATTGTCACAGGGCTAGATCACATACCCTATGCCTTACCATAGTACATGACCAGATTACGTGCTATCGGTACCGTACTACGGTACTAGCACCAGCCCGGGCATTGGGGCTCTACGCAACCTACCCTACTAAGTTATACAACCCTTGTAAGCCCAGGCTAGCGCACACTCTCCTCTTACTTCCTTCGTACAACAACAACAACAAATATCGTAACTTACTTATAACAGTACCCTTACCCTATAATAATTTATTGTACCTTCAATTGCGTTACGTACGTATAAAGTAATTATTATCGCAACTAATAGGCTAACATTTAATCAATTAGTCCAACGTCCAGCCCTCATAGGACTAAAGAACTATAAACGGCTTCAACAACTATCGCAACCATCGTACAAACTCAACTTCAACTACAACTACAATCACCGGCTAAGGCTATTTCAATTACCCTAAGAACGATAATAATACCGAATTGATTATTAATAACTATACTAATACCAAAACCGATTTTCAAACCGATAGCACCCATTATTCCCTCTTAAACGAAATACCTATTATTAATCAAACGACGGCGTTCATTTACAATATAACTAACGATCAACCCATCCCTACTAGACAAAACTCGCAAATTTCACCCC
>NW_009799099.1:5111483-5138886 GCF_000213175.1 Neurospora tetrasperma FGSC 2508 | reverse complement strand
CCCCCCCCCCCCCCCCCCCCTCCCCCCCCCCCAACTACCCCCCGGGTTTTATTTTTTATAGCCCAAACTTTATATTCCTAAGAATAAAACTTCTACCCTATACCGACCCCGAAGGTAGGATTACCGACAATAAAATAGCAATATTAACTTTATGTTTCTATAATAATAATAATAATCGTAGAATTTTCTAGGCCTACCTCTATAATAAACTTTAAACTAACGAACCAACTCATATATATCCTATTATTTTTACGTTAATATACTATAAATATCGCCCCCCTTCTAGTTTTTAATGCTATTATCAACGCTATTATAAAAACTTTCAATCCAACCCGGGCCAACTATTACTAAAAGATATTTAAAAAAGAGGCTAACGAACGAATTTATATCCAAGCCCAAAAAGCCCTCCAGAACAATATTATCTACTGAAAAAATAAGGCCAAGGGTTAATTCAGCGAATTCAAGGCCAAGGAAACTCTCTACACCAACTACAATATTAAAATAATAAAACTTCTCAATAAAAACACTATCCTTAAAGCTTAAGTCTATTCGCTATAAAATAAGGTCGTTACTTTTGAAATAATTAATAATAGTTTTAACGTTATAACTAAAGATTTAAACTTCGCTAATTTTAATAGTTCGAGTAACGGCGGAAATTTCAATAGCGTCCCTATTAATAACCTTACCGGTAATCCTAGCTATATTAAGCCTACTAATAGTATAAACCACTATATATCTACCAACCCGGACGTTTTTAATATATTGGGATCAATTACTAAGGATTATAACGTAGTATATACGATTTAGCATACTAAACTTCGCTTATACTAAGTATATAATAAATAGTATTTACTTAACGAATATAATCAATTTATACACATCTTTATTTATTTAGGTAAGACCCCTATCTTTATTATTAAGCTAGATATATAAACAATGTTAACCGACGAATACCCTAATTTATGAAGTGGAAAATAGGCGAAGAACTTATTAAATACTTCGACGGTCGGTATAATATTATGAATATAAAGGTAAAAGTAGATCGTACATTATAGAAGCTTTAAATAAACTATTATTCTAAAACTTCGCTAATAAACTTATCCTTAATACTAACTACTACAATATAAGTAACGCTATACGTATTTTTATACTCTACTAAAAGGTTACTAATCAACTCTAAGCTTCGATTACCTACTAACCTAACGTCCCTAGTAATAAAGACTTCTAAAGTTGGCTCGAACTCCTAGGCAAACTTACTGAACGTCAAAAGGAGGAAATATTCCAAAAGAAGCTCTCCAACGCAGCATCTTCCGGCAATAATAGCTCCAATAATAATAAAGGAGGCTACTCCGAAAATAAAACAATCTCCTAGGGCAGTAACCTAATAAATTTAAATAAACTTAAAATTATTAATAAGCGCTTAATTCCTTAAGCCTTATAGAAGAAGCGATTAGAATTGGGTAAATACTAGAGGTACGGCAGGGTCGGCTACAATTAAAAAAAATATTAGAGTTTTATTAATATTAGAGATAGTAAAGGAGGTATCGGAAGTATGAGAATTAACCCTATCCCGGAGGTAGTTAAGAAGAAGAAGGCCGGTTAGAATAGCTATAGTAATAACAATAACTTTAATACTACTAATACCGCTAATAATGAAACTACTAATACTAACGAGGCTAATAAGGCGGAAAATACCGAACTTCCGCGCTAAATTATAAATGGAGGCTATCGCTACGAAAAGACGGGAAAGGATATAAGAATGGTTTAGAAGCGGAAGGATACCCAAATAAATATAATAAAGACTTTTTAAATAGGGAATTATACTGGGACTAGGAAGAAACACTAGAATTATTATTTATTAATTTAGTAATAGTTGGATTAGAAAAATACATCCTCCTTTCAAATTACCTTCTTTGTAGTAAATATAAAGTATAATATACAGCCCTAATTAATAATAATCATACGGGTAAAAGCTTTATTAATACCAAATTTATTAAGAGAAATCAAATACTTACAACGAAATTCAACGAACCGAGACTACTACAACTAGCCGACGGTAATATTAATACCTATATAACCGATTTCGTAAAGTTTACTATATAAATCGGACTACATAATAAGCAAATCAAATTATTCGTTTTTACTCTATCCCTAAAAAACCCTATTATCCTAGGCCTACTATAACTCCAACAACACAATCCTTCCACAAACTAGGAAAAGGGGGAACTCAAATTCAACCGTAAATATAAAGGCACTTATATACCTACAATTACACCAAATTTCCAAACACGAACCCCAAAAGCCTTAGGGGAAATTATTATCGGAAATATTACTAAGTAAACTATTAAAACAGCCGAGGAGGAGCAAGCCGTTAAGGCGGCCGAAGGGGAGCCAATTATTAAAACTAAGTAATAATAATAATAATCCCCGACTCGTAGAGCTCTCAAGCGTAGAAAAACCAAACTATTATAAAGAATCGCCAAAGTATATAGTATAGACACCGAATAGTTCTAGTCTATTCAATTACCTATAAGCAACTAAATAGTAATAATCCCCAATACACCGTTACGAGCCAAATTAACCAAACCAACCTCATATAGAACTATCAACAATAAGCGAATCCGGACCTTAAATCTTAAAAGGTGACTATTAATACTATTATCCATAAGGCCTATAAATGTTAATAATATTCCTATTAATTTTAATAATATTATAGCGCTCAATACTACTAACTTTAAATTCGCTGTTAAAACCGAAAACCTTAAAATTATAGTAACAACCAAAGTACAAATCAATAAGGGGCTAGAAAGCTAGAAATAAAAATTATTAACGGTCAAATAAACTCGAAAATAAAATTATAGAGAAAATATATAATAATATCTATATAACTAATAGTACAGAATATAAAGACCAATTTAAGGATTACTTTCTTAGAGTACTCTAAAGCGAAGTAAGAGAGGTTATAGCGAGAATTACAAAGGAAAATACTAAAAAAATTTATAAAAAAGTAAATAAACCCCTCGCTACTAAATAAGAAATTAAAGCCAAAATGCCTATTTACTACTATTAGTACTAGAATATAGCAAACCCTAAAGAGGCGAAAGTTATTCTATAATACCAGTCCCATAATTATAAAATCGAATTAATCCCCGGCGTAAAATTGTCTAACGCTTAGTTATAACTATTTTCCCCCCTAGAGTTAGGTATTTTTAAGAAATAATTAGACGATAATATTAAGTAAGGTTTTATTAAGCTATCCTAAACCCTAATAGCATTCCCAATATTATTAATAAAAAAGCTAAGTAGTAGTATACGAATCTATATCGATTACCATTCCCGAGGTATTAATAATACAATTTTAAAGATATATTACCCCCTTCTATTAATTAAAAGAATACTAAATGCTATCTATAAAGTAAAAATCTTTACTAAACTAAATATATTTATAGCATTTAACCGAATACGAATTTATGAAAGATACAAATAGCTTATAGTACTTATAACGACATTTGGATTCTATAAATCGTTCGTTTATCCCTTCGGCTTATAAAAAGCCCTAATAATATTCTAGAATCTTATTAATAATATTCTCTATAATACGTTAAATAAATTCCCTATAGCTTATTTAAATAATATCCTCATATACTCCGCCAACGAAGAGGAGTATATTAAATATATCTAATATTGTAGACCGTTTTAAATGCTCTAAGTTGCAAATTAATATTAATAAATATAAATTCCATACTACTAAAACCAAATATTTAGGCCTTATTATTACGGCAAGAGGCATTAAAATAGATTAAAGTAAAGCTTGTAGTCTGATAAGAGGTACCGGAATCCAAAAGATCGCTACAATCTTTCCTAAGCTTTACTAACTTCTACTAGCAATTTATTAAAGACCTCTCTGGTATAGTAAGACTATTATACGAATTCAAAGAAAAAATAGCGGATTAGTAGTAGGATATCGAATATTAAAAGGCGTTCGAAAACTTAAAAACCGCATTCATTATAATACTTATCCTAAAAATTTATAATTGGACAAAAGACCGTAATCAAAATAAATACTTTAAATTGGGTATTAAGCGGCACTCTCTTACAATAGGGAAACGATAGTATATTCTACTTAATAATTTATTTCTCAATTAAGCACATTACAATGGAATATAACTATAATATTTATGATAAAGAACTACTCGCTATTATAAAAACCCTAGAAGAATAGACACCAGAGTTAGAAGGCGTATAAGAATAAGTAGAAATTATTACCGACTATAAGAACTTTAAAACACTCGCAATTATTAAGTAATTTATGTTAAGGTATATACGATAAGCTAAATTCTTAAACTATTTTATCTTTCGTATTATTTATAAGAAAGGCCTAAAGAATATAAGATTAAATATTTTGGATAAGAAATTAAAAGATAAGTTATATAATAACGAAGATAAAAAGCTTTTAACTAAGAAAAAACAACTTATTAACCTAAACTACTTCAACCCAATTTTCTTTAAGGACGAGGATATATTAAATATAGTATATTTGTACTTAGGAACTATAGAAGCGGTTTATTAAAGTTAGTCTTATTGATTAAACTTATAGGAAATTAATTTCTATAAATTAGAAGTAAAGAAATCGACGGATGATTTAATCGACGATAACTATTCTAAATTAAACCTAATACAACAATCAATTTTATACCTACAAAACAAAAACTAGAAGGGCTAGATACTAAGAATTAAAAAGCACTTTAAAATTACCTTCGTAAAATACTTAATGAAATAAGGACGGGTCTATTAGTAGAAGGATATTAAAGAAAAGGTACTAATCAACCCTAATAATGAAGAAACCTAATTACTATTTATTTACAAGATATATATAATAAAGTTATAAGGATATTCCAACCGTAAAAGAACTTATAAAATATTTGATTAATTCTGTTACTGGCCCGGAATATACTAATCCGTTAAAGAATTTTGTAAAGTATATCTAATTTACGCAAAGACTAAATTGTTAAAGTATTCGCCCGTAAGCTATTTGAAACTATTCCTAATACCCTTTAAATTATAGTTGTAGATATCCGTCGACTATATAATACCTGTAATACTCTATACTAAGAATAAATAAATATACCGCTATATTGCAATTATAGTCGACCATTTGACGAAAATAAGGTATTATATCATAATATAAATATTAAAAATAGATGAACTGAGTAAAAAACTTATTAACAAGATCTATAATATCCATAACTTACCTAATAAAATTATATTAAATAAAAGTTTATAATTTATTTTAGCACTTTAGAGGACTTTGTACAAAAGGCTAAGTATTACTATAAAATTTATTAGTTTTCTACTTTTAAACTAATAATTGAACCGAAAGAATTGACACGGAAATAGAATAATACCTAGAATTTAATACTAATTAAGCTTAGGACGATTAGGTCGATTAACTACTATTAGTAGAATTTACCTATAATAATATAGTTTCTAAAATTATAGAAGTAAGCCCTTTTTATACTAATTATAACTTCTACTCCTAGATGGGAATAAAACTATTGAAACTATACCCCCCTAATTTTATAAATACTTAGAAGAAGGAGTTCTTTAAAGCTTTGGAAATAGTAAACCGTTTCTAAATTATATTAAATAGTATTATTATACTCTTAAAGTAAGTATAGGATCGGTATAAAGTAAATACAAACGAGAACTACAACGACGTACCTGAATACTAAATTAATAATAGAATCCTTTCTAATACTAAGAACTTTACTATAGGCAGACCTCAAATAAAATTAGTACCTAAATTCGAAGGACGTTTTAAAATATTCGAATATAATTCCTATTGAATTAAATTCTAATTCCCTAAAAATTTAAAAGTTAGCCCAATCTTCTATATCTCTATAGTTAAACTTTAGGAGATAATTAGGCTCCTAGAATAATGCAATATTGAATAAAATATTATAGTAAACTAAAGTAGAACTATAATAAGGATTAATAATAGTAATAATATCGAATAGTAGGAATAGGAATTTGAAAGTATTATAGGATATAGCAAAATAAATAATAGTCGTTAGATATATTAAATTAAATAGAAGGATATTAATAAACCAATATAGTAACCCGCTAAAGATTTAGAGGGATATAATGATATTATCTAGAAGTATTATAATTCCTACCTTAATATACTACTACTACTAATTTAAGTAAAGAAGAGATAAACTAAGGAAAGATTAAAAAAAAGTCGTCCTCTCTAAACTCTCTAAATTTAGTAATAACCTCCCTATCTTACACTTTACTAATAATACCCGAGATTATCTCCAACTTAGATCTATATTAAATAGTTTTAATAAAATACTCAAATAGTATAATAAAGGGAATAAGAAACTCGACTAAAAAGATAAATAAAAAGAAGTTTAGTATAACTTATTCCGTACACCCTAATCGAATACCTTATAATATACCCTTTTATAAAACAACTATTAATAGTACCGAAAAAAAGTATATCTTACAGCGGTCTTACGTTTCCTATTCCCCCGAACGGCCCACACCTATAACAAACACCCACAACGGATAAAATTAAAAGATAAGAAGGATCCAAGAAACCTTAATACTATATATTTGAATATTTATACGAAACACAGTTACTAATAGGGAATTAAACGCGCGAACTCTCTAGAATTTATATTAATAATAGTTATAAACGTTTTATATGAACCGCTATACTATAACTATCCATATAGCACCCGGGGGGGGGGGGGGGAGGGGCTAGTAATAGTAAAAGTTGTTAAAACTCTCTATATACGCTAATTAAATAAATTTATTAGGTATAAATAGATTATTCAGGGTAATAATAGCTTTAACAATAGAAGGGTCAAATTAATAATATTTTAATTAGTATTCTACTACTAAATAGGAATTGGAGTACTAAACAACCTCCCGCCTACGCACGAACAATAAAACTTTTATTATAATCTAATTAAACGCATCCTTAGAGGATTCGGGAAGGCCTACCTTAGGTAAAATAATACATTTAAATACTTTTTTCATAGCTGGAAGCGTTTTTGAAGGGAGGTAGTATTATAGGGCTAGATTACATACCCTATACCTTACCATAGCACATAACCAGATCACGTACTATCGGTGCCGTACTACAGTACTAGTACTAGCCCGGGCATTGGGGCTCTACGCGACCCACCCTACTAGGTTATACAACCCTTATAAGCCCAGGCTAACACACACTCTCCTCTGACTTCCTTCGTATAATAACGAATATTGTAACTTACTTGTAATGGTACCCTTGCCCCATAATAGTAATTTAACCGGGCTTCAAATTATTATAATAGGGTAGTTTTAAGTATTTTAATAATTTATTAACAAACGATTAATTTATTATTAGGGATATATATACTCTTATATCTATTAGCGTACATTGTATTATAATAGATAATCTATTATTTATTACTGTATAATTAATTAAAAAGGATTTTCTTCCCTTTAAATAATCCTCTAAAATGAAATTTAAGTAAGTTTAATTGTTTTAAAAGGATTAATTATTAATATTATTAATAAATACTTCCCTTAGAAGGGAGTTATTTATTTTTAGGGTAATTAGTTTTCCGAATCCTCCTCTTCGAATATTTTTTTCTTCGTTGGAGGTATACATCTCCTTGATATCTTCCGCAACCCCCGGGTCTCTTTTTATACCTTATAATATATTAGATCCTTATATTTTATTGGTAATGGCGGTTAATTGAGCTTCGATAGTTCGTTCGATTTTGGATTTGTTTAGGTATTAATCGGATATATAGCCTATTTTTCGGTAGGAAAAGTACTTTCCTTCGGCCCTTAGTTTTTTTATTTCGTTTAAAGAGGGACAATAGTACATAGGTATATTAATACTGGGAGTCTACAATATAAATACTCTCTCGATCCAGTTATTATATAGGGTTTTGGACGAGGGGGCTTAGGAATTAGGAGAATATAGAATTAATTTAGTCCGGTTCTTATTTCTTTTCGACTTTTAGTTAATTATTTTCGTGTAGAGATTATAATAGACGGGTATATTAGTCGAAAACTTTGTAGGGGTTAAAATAATGATTTCGCCTACGATCTTTAAAGCTTGAATTACTTTACATCGGAGGTTATACTTCTAGAGCTCCTTAGGGATATAACTCTACCCCGCTAAGTAGATAAATACGATTTTAAAATCTTAGAAGCGGTCTATAGTTTTTATTTATAAATCTTCGAACTCTTATACAGCCTTTAATATAGTATTATAGTTATAATAATTATACTATAAATATACTAAAAGATTATTGATTAATTCAATAGGATTAGGATGAATATTATCGAAGTAGGGAAGGATATTGTGAGTAATAGTACCCCCCAAGCGGTTTATTACTTTTCCGATCTTAGTATCCTTATTAATAAAGTGGTTTGAATCAATACGTAATTTATATTTTATTTGGAAGTACTACGCTTCGAAAAATACTTTATTAATAATATCATTATTGAAAGTAAATACTTTTACTTTAATAAATTTATAACGAGATATTTTGATCCGTTGGTTAGGATTCTCTGTATTGGGTAGTATTATAATACTTCGTTGATATTCGGGGTTTTCCGATCTTTGTAGCGGCCGAATATTTACGTTATTATTATTGTCCGAAGAGTTATCACCGGGAGGGGGATTACCTCTCCGACCCCCCCTTACTTAATCTCTAGTTATTTCGGGTGTAAATGGGTTTACTTTAGTATTAGCCTGTTTTTTTCTATTAGTAAATATGTTTATAGGTGGTTGCGTAGTTGTTCGGGATTATATAGCCGGTATACTATTCGTACGTATTATTATTGCCATAGTGTTTTGGAAATGTTAGTTTTACTCTCTTAGTACCATTATTTTATCGGCGAATTAATTATTAGGTTAGGTTGCGGCCTTTATTATTTATCGGGCGAAGTATACTGTCTATACGTCGACCCGTTGGATATTATTATTTGCTTTACTAAATATATTGACTAGATTATTGATAAGGTTTGTGTATACGTATATTAATAGCGCGTAGGTATATGCTTCCTACTATAGGGTTTGGGGGTCCTTGGAGTTTATAATATTAAATTGGGTTGAATTAATTTCGCTTCCTAGCGCCTTAGTAATAATAGAGTTTTTATTGGCCTTTATAAGCGGTTTGTAAGGGCATGCACATCCACGAGCGTAAGCCAGCGCAGGGAAGGATATGGCATAAATCAAATATAAAACCAAAGCTAAAGAGAGAAAGGGAAGAAATTCTAAGGTGCACTGGCTGCGCGAGGTTAGATACCTACGCGCGGACGACCCGTAGTAGGTCCTGCGCCTGGGCCGCGAATGCGGCACGTTAGTACATGACTTGCGCCTCTGGGGGTCATGGGACTGGGCCATGACACGGTTAGAAATATTAAATAGGGACTCTAGTAACCTAATAATTTTTATTAGGAATTATATACTGTTCTGTTATATTAATATATATATTTTTAGAGGGTATAGTAGTACTTTAAGTTTGAAGCGATAGGGTATTTCTTCGACGAAGGTATTGTATCTTTCTTTTAAGGTGGACGTTATACTATATAGTTCTTACTTGTTTTTTTTAAGGGGCGGTGGTTGGGGCAGCTCCTATTCAACGAGGGATTGCCTCCTAATTTTAGTTAATAGGGTTCTATATTACTTATTTCGTTAGGGAATTAAATTAAAATTAACCGTTTGTAGTTTCGCTAGTTGGTGAGGGCTTTATATTATAGACTTTCCCTTTTTGGATAGGGTAGAAGTTTTGCTTTGAAGTTGAAGTTATTATAGTACGAAGAGAGGGGGTTTTTTAATAATTTCCGGTAATAGGTTGATATTTGGGGGGGAATACCCGCCCTTGTCTAATCTTTAAGTATAGTTTAAGTCTTTTTTAAGAAGCGATTTTGTTTATTTATAATAATATATAGAGTCGTTTATTTTGTCGTCTATTTTAATAGGTAAACTTCCGCACACCCACTCCGAACCTATATATACCTAAAAAGGAGGGATGTTAATTATTTTATAAAATACGTTATTTTAGTTATAAAGATCGTAGTTTGTAATATCTTATAATATTCTGACCTAGTAAATCCTATGTAGTACATCTTATATAGCAAATTTGATAACGCTAATCTAGTAATACTTTTATAGTATTGAGGGAGTTTTATTCTATTCCCAATATTGATATCTAACAGCTTAGATCGTTTATTAGAGGAGGCTATTAATAATATTTCAATGTTTTCCTTCTCTTTCGCCCCCTCCTCTCTCGTTTCCTTTACTATTTACTTTTTCGCCCTTACTACCTAATATCTACCCACATTATTATCTTTATTATTATTAACCACTTTAATACAATTATATACTTCGTTTTGGGTATTTAGCTGCTCAATATTAGGCCCTACCTTGTATTGGGAGTAGTTGCGCTACGCTAAAGAATATATAGGCTGGGTATTTTTCGATCTATTTCGAGGCGCTATTACTTTTTAGTTAATAGCCTTCCTACTAATTTTCTTACCCTAGGTTACTTAATTAAATAACTTATTTAATATAATAGTTTTATTATTAAATAGGCTACCCTATTTGGGAGGGCGACCCTTAGGTATACCCTTATCGGCCTGGCGAAAATATAGATATTTATTTATTGTATTTTAATATAGTAATTAGTAGAGGGATAACCGGCGAGGGGATAGTAGTGATTTTACCCGTTGTTAAATTAAATACTAAAATGGATAATAATTATCCTTTATAATTAAGATTGTCTTACTAGCTTCCTTCTTTACTTCTATCTTATAAGTATAAGGGAGGCTATATTAGGCTTTAAATTATTGAGTATATAGTCTAAGGGGTATATTAGGGTAATTCGTAGTAGGAAGAGTAGCTTTCAATTAGTTATACTAGCGAATGAATAATTTATATGCCTATACTGTTATATTAAGAGGAGTATTACCTACTTGTAGGCGCCCGATTTAGTCTATACGTATATATAAAGTAATTTTTATAACCTCCTCTTTAAGTTACATATAATAGCGGGTATTATATTTAATGTTCGTATAGTATAAATTTATTAGACTGCTACGAGTAAATAACCTATATAATTTGAAGGAGTTATTATTGGATTTACTCGGTAATGTAGTCCGTTGCCTACAATTGAAGTAATTCCTTATATAATAATTAACCTACTCCTTTTTATAAAGGAGTAATTCGGCTATAATTTATTGAATAATAGTTTCCTATACTTCCTTAAACTAGTAATGTAGGAGTAATAAGGCGGCTTCAAATTCCGGTATTAACGGAGTATAAATTATATATTATTATACGTAAAAGAACCCTACCTGGGTATTAGTAACCCTCGTAGGGAGTAGGCCTAGTTTAACCTACGTCCTAATAGCTATTTTAATCTTTTTATATATGTAGTATAATCGATTCAAATTATTTTGATTATATTAATCCATTACTTCTTATTATATTTATTATACTACTATTTGATTACCGCTAGAATTACTACTACTATCCTCCTCCTTATTAGACTTTTCGCCAGCCTTATTTTGATTATTAAATTATAGTCTATTACTATTTGGCTCTATATACTCCCAATTATCTTTAAGGTACTTAATAACGTTGTAATTAATATACTATATATAATACTAACGTTAAACGTTTAGGAAGATTCAGTTAATAGTCTAATAAGTTGGTTATTACCGTTAGTAATAATAACCGCTAATTCAAGAACTAATAAATTATTTATAGTCTTTTTAATATATTCAATTAACTAGCCAAACCCTTTATCCTTCTTGTTATGAATAATCATTTAAAAGATTAGTATTGATAACCGTTCAGGGGTAATTGTAATACTTTATACTATTAATATATAGTACCGATTCATTTTGTACGTAGCGTCGAGTAGTAGAGTATATAAATATCGCTTCTATATCTTTCTCTACTTAATTGTATATTAAAGACTATAGTAGAGTATAGTAGGCTCCTCCTCTTATTAACCCTTATTATTACAATAATAATTAAATTAATAGTATTTAAGTACAATAGCCTTTTTATTCTCAAGAGTACATACAAATACTTATATATTAATATAACCCCTATCATTTTACTGGTATAACCTCTAGCGTAAGTTATTAGAGTCTTTATATATAAGGAATAATTTAGGGTATTACTTTTTAACCGTTATATATATATTATATACAGTTAACTCTCGTTGGCAAAGGAGACCCGCAATATAATCGTAGCTTTTTATATTAAGAGACTATTATTAGAAGATTAAATAGTATAATAAGTATTACGATAGGGGATAGCCTTAGTACGTACGATCGATCGCCTATATTGAATACTTATAGCTATTCTTCTTTAAGTATTGGACTACAATACTAAAAGGAAACTTATTAATAATCTTTTTAATAATTATATAATGTTTTTTATAGGGATTTGTATTTACATTAGGGGTAGCTTTAGTATAGTTATATTAATAGATTCTATAATAGAGTTTACCCTTATATGATCCTGTTATAAAATAGTCGGTACGAAGTATAAATATTCCGAATTTATAACAATAGTACATTTCAATAACTTTTCGTATAACAGTTTTTAATTTAGTAGGCGGGAGAGTAAAAGCGCTATTATCCGGTAGGATAACCTATTTAATATTACTATCGAGGGAGGTATATTTATTTACAAATATAAATAATGAAGTAGTTAAATTACAATAATAGCGAGGCTGCGTAGAAGAAGGGGTATTGTGAGAAGTTTAAAGTAATATTTGCTAATTAGTAGCGATTATACGTAATCAAAAGTATATATAAACGATTAAAGTCAATTAATTTAAATAAGATTACGTACATTAAGGGTAGAGATATAGTGCTGGTGTAAATGAGTGCAACTGGCCGTGTGAAAAAGAGCGAAAGAAATAACTAAGTCAGAGGAGATGTTGTGTGTATTTGAAAGACGAAATTTTGTGGGTAAAAACGGGATTTACGATATTAGGTGTCATCAGCTGCACGGACCTACATTTCCCTGGTTTTTGGGTGTATGTAGGTCTGGGGTGGTGTGCGGAGGTTTACCTATTTTAATTTGGAAGTCGGCGGAAGAGTAGAAGGACTCCTCTGTTTGGTATTAGTTTAAAGGCCTAGTGGACCGCTTAGTTCCCTTAGGCTGGTTGGGGGTTTTCGGTTTTATATAAGAAGCGGGCTATATTGTATTGGCTTTGCTATTACTAGTGGCCTTCCTTAAGTACACCTCCTTCGCTATAATATTAGATTAATAGGGGTAGGCGCATTTTCATTCAAATTATGACCGTTCGAGGGTTAAGTGTCGTTTAGTTCGCTCGCGACAATCAATCCGAGGTAGTTCGGTTGGGATGTTTAGTGCCGTCCCCAATTAATTAAAGAATAATACTTAATATTATGTAAAAGCGTAATTCTACGAGAGATTCGATTGTAAGATTAGAAGTTATAAATTAAAGTAATATTAAGTTTAAGGAAGAAAAGGAAGTTGGTAAACGAGGGTATTGTAGTCCTAGATATATAAGTCAGAACTGGTATTTGTCACCGCCTTCTTAATTTAGAAGCCTATGAATAAGATTAGGAGCTTTATTCCGTCCGATGTACCATAGTGCCCTGTGCCCGGCACCCCTATTGCCCAGTGGCTGGTGCTCTGGGTACCCGTCCGGCTATGCTATGACATTTAGGAGCCGGAGCCCGGGGGCGAAGCCGAACTAATAAAAGGGAATAGCGTATAGTAGGGTATTTAAGAGTATTAAAAGAATTGGAGGAAATAGATTAGTATTACGTAGAGAAGGGAATAATATTATTTACTTTAAGGGATTGAACCGCCGCTGGAGAAAAAAAGAGAAAAGGGAGAAATTTAAAAGGCGAGGGGAAGAGGGATTATATATACAAGTTCAAAAAGTATAAGCATTAGGATTATTACCTACTACTTATTATTACTTACTACTAACTGCTATTTAGTACTATAATTACTATATTAGATAAAAAGTATAAGTATATGAATTAGTAGTATAGGAAATAAATTTATTGGAACGCCCATTCCTTCACAAAGATTCGTCGTCGGGCCCAGGAAGTATTATAGATTATCTATACTAGAGGTCGTAGTACTATAGGCCTACGTCGAAGCGAGGAAGGAGCGGCGGTTCTATTTATAGCGGTCCAAATACCATTAATTACGGAGCCCTATGTCCCAAAAAGGAAACTCTATCGTTGAGTTTAATTCGAGGCCCGTGCGCTGCGATAGAAATCCGTATTTTAGTCCCTTTTAATATATTATAGCTGTATATCCCGAGCGTGCATTAGATTGCAAATGAAGAATCATGTGCAGAATAATTATCTTATTATATATTTCGCTTTTTACAGCGATGTAGTTTGGTATGCGGTGTTGCGCAGTCTTGCAAATGAAATTCTACTAAATTGTTGCGCAGCTATTTTGCAGCTTTGTATGCGATTGTGGTTTGTGTGGCCGGCTATCTGTCACTCCCGGTGAGTCTGGTACTCCAGTAAGTTAGTACACCGGCTATATTACTATTCACGTTATCGCCTAGTCCACTACTTTCAATCATTACCCCTACTACCACCTTTAATTATTAATACTAATACTCTTTTATTGCTGCAACCAGTGCGCAATACTAGGAATTATCTAGAATCGTTAATATCTATTAATTTAAAGCCTTCAAACAATTACGCGACCGTTTGTATTATTTAACTGCGTATTACTTTGTTTGCGGGGTATACTGCGGAAGCTACCGATGACCGATACCTTCTATCTTTTAATACTAATAAAGTAATTGCAATACTATTTACTAATTAACCCTACTATGAATCCAATTGTTAACCTAATCGGTAGAAATTTCTAGTAACTATTAGTTACCTCCCGGCTACCTCCCAAAAGGGTATAAGAATTTCGTCTCCCCCTACCTCTCGACCCTCGAACCCTCTCCTCTTCAATAAATTCAATACAACCAATATCTTATATTTGAGATCAACTTTAATACTATCCTATAGTAGTTTGGGTTTAATTATTTACCCATCTATAACGGTACTTGCTAAAGTAGCTACTCGCTACTAAAACCAAACGCACGTACGAACGGTTTAAAGCCGGGTTACTTCCCCTCTTCGCATCCCCTCCTTGCATCCTCTACTAACTTTATTACTATTATAGATAAGACTAAAATATAAATATCGACCCGTTAGTGTAGGGCACCTAATCGGCCGTACGTAGATTAGTAGGGCGAAGCTGGAAGGGCGAAGTTACTCCGTTGGGTTTGGTACTATTATTGCAGATTCTTAGTAATAAATTATCGGTTTTAGCTTTCGTTTTCTATCTTTCTTTTATTTGGTCATTTAATTAAATCGGTTATTTAATTATATAAGATGGAGGTAACAACTCGGAAGTATAGGATATATAAAAAGGTTAAATTGATATAAGCTTTTATTAGTAAAAGAGATCCTAATATTTATATAGTAATATACGATACTTGTTGTAATAAGGCGGTAAATTAATATTTAATCTATCTCTAATCTATCGTTCCCTTTCTATTAGCTAGCTAATTAACCCGTATTGTCTGTTTAACGGTAAATCCTTCAAAATACGTCAATCCTACCATAAACCTAGTATACCGTATCGATCCACCACTTGCGGGTGAATGGTGCCCTTGAGGGTTAAGATCCGAGCCGCGGGGGGTTGCGGGTGCGACTTAAACTATATTAATAGGTTCTATGGCTGGTATTTGAATAATTAATATTTCCTTTATTATTTAGAACTAGACTCTTAAACAAAAGCGATAATTATTAATCCGAGCATTGGCTTCCAACGCGCTATCCACCCTTACTAGCAGTAAAAGACTTCCCGATAATACTTTATTATTTTCTCTAAACAAAGCCCGTATACGATGTACTTAACGTCCCCCGATCCTATAAGCGTTTTTTAATGCCGCCTATAAACTACCTCAAGCTCCGGTATTTCAACTTTAAATTCCGGTATTTTAAGGCCCGGTATTTCAAGTACCGCCATTGCAACGTCTGGCATTTTAACGCTTAAATCCCTACTAACGTTTTAATAGTAAAGATATTAATATTTCTACCTAAGAATTATTGGAAGTTCAATAAGGCTAGTAATAATAAGAAATTGGAATATTTGGCCGTTATACGGTTATATAAGAAGAGTTTGAAGTAAGAGAATGATAGCGGTAGTAGGTTATCTAACTATAGCCTATACAACAACCGCTAGGGTAACGACCGCTAGGGTAATACCAATTATAATTTCTTGAATAATAACGATAGTAGTAAGCCGGTTATTAATAATAATGGTTTTTTGAATAGTGGGCTAAAAAATCTCTCCGAGGATAAGGCTTAATAGAAACCGAATTTCAAGATGACCGGGATGCTATTGCAAATATTTAGAGGCAAATAAGACAACGTATTAATAAATAACCTCCCCGATTGCCAATTTTCGCCCTATTCAAGAAGCTCAACAACCCCCCCAACAACTACTAGCTCAGCAGCCCAAATCTTACCGGTTCAAAATATATAAGCCTAAGTTTTAGTAAATTAAGGATTAAGTTATGTAATTATTATTAAAAGCTCCCAAGATTTTCAGGCGAGGCAAGTATTTATAGGACGACAAAGAGACTGCTCAAGTGCGTACTAAGTTGAAAGAAATCTAATGTAATTACTGTTAATAAAAACATAAATAAGAAGAGGTTTTACTAATACCTTCTTTGGCTACCCTTATTGTACGATAATACCCGAGCCTTTAAGAGATAGACCCTTTGCAATTTCAATTCGTATACCGGGTATATAATTTATCCCGCTATACTCGTGATCGCCGTCCAAATGGTTCACCTTATTGCATTATCTGTGTCCCTCTCTTTAATACCAATATTTAGTTTCAGATAAAGATTTGTGTTCATTGCTATTAAAAATGGCCTCGTAATTAATATATCGATCCGGTATATAGGGAGCTAGATATATACCCTAATTATAGACTAAATAATTCTAGCCAACTTAATTCTTCTAGTAATATTGTGCAAGATATTCTAGACGATAATAATGTACTGTATTTCATTTGCCCGGTGTGTTATTAACTACGCCGCCCCGTTGACCGCGACCCTATTACCAACTTCTGCGTTATATATATATACGACAGTCCCAATTACAATATTCGTAATAAAGCTAAAGTCTATATTTATTATAAGCGAGAATATCCCCGGCGGGATTTCTTTAATAAGTATAATATTGAATATGATTATTACTGGTTATACTAGGACTAAATTAATGAAAATAATAATCAGGATAGCGATAAGTAGTATATTTATAATTTTGTAGACGACGATAACAACTTCTTCGAAGAATTTGGTATTAGAGATCCTACCCACCTTCCCAGAATAAGGAATCCTCTTAATACCCCAAATACTATATTTGATATCAATAATTATATTACTAATTATAGTACTCTCGAGACACCTAAATTACAATTATAGCCACTACCCTAATTACTAAGAAGAGGTCGGCCACCGGATATAAGAAAACCTTTATATAAATGTACCCCTAGTATTCGATTTCTTAGTATAGGTAATATCGAGTATAAGCCTAACCCGGCATTTAACGGTGATATAACTGCCCGAGCCATTCCCAAAGCTGATTATTAAATGAATCTTACCTTTTATAGGAAATTTAATATAGTAGTTTAATAATATTACTAATGTTATAAAGAGAAGTGGTTTGAGATAACCCCTAATAGGGAAGGTGTATGTGACCGCTATTGCTGTACCGATTCCGAATTGTAACCCAACGACCCCTTTCTTTATAGTGCCGAGAATTAGATGGATTTTGGCACTTACGATGAGAATGATCCAGTATCTCAATTACTACGGCTTGATCCTATTAAAGAGATGCTTATCTCGAGGGTCCATATCTTTGTCGGTAAATCTTTCTTTACTTTCCTGGATTCCATTCTTAGATTTATTATTGATATTGCCAAATATTTATATCTTTAGTAGTGCTCAGCGCAAATATCGAGGCTATTGCATCAACTTTCTTTAAAATATTTCGTATATTTGCCGTTAACTCCCTAGACTACTATAAGAAATCGATATTGTTTTAGTTAAAGTATAGAACGTTCGGAATTAACGCTATATCGTTAACTAAATTCAAAGAGATTTTAAGGTTAATTACTATAAAATCGAGTAATAGCTTCGCTTCTTAAAAGAATACTACCTTAAATATACCGATATTAATATTATTCAAGACTGCCTTAATTAATTACCGGAGGATAGGGATATACTTAATAATATTATTATTATACCGGCCAACGACATTAATATTAAGGACCTTAATAAAGAAGATTAAATATAATTATAAGAAATTTTCAATGAAACTAAAGAGTTTAAAATCGCTACGGCGCTAAATCTTATCGGGGGGTTAATAAATAATATTAATTAATTGAAAGCCCAACTTCGTAGAAATATAATACCGGATCCTAACTTTACTCCGGTACTAGTTGTAAATATACCGGATAACTAGCCGCCCGGAGGTTAATAACCCGAAAGTTAACCACCCGGAAGTTAAGCACTAATCTTTAGCCCAATTCCAAACCCTAATCCTTCAATTATTTAAATCCCAACGCCTAAGCCTCTATCTCCCAGCTAGCCCCTAGCCCCTCCGCCACCAGTAGAACCTCGTATCTATATTCAATAAGGACCTCTTTGAAGTTAACCTATTAACGAATTTCGCTATAATTAGCCTATTATATCTTAGGCCTTCCCAACCCTCTTCCCTTATAATATAATTAAATATTTTACCCTTCGGTTAAAAATAGTAAAGTTTAATAATTAAGTTTAGTATATAATAAGGTAGTATAATAACCGTTTTATTCGATATAAACGGTTCCGATATATTGTATTTAACTCTATAATACGTAGTTAGGTTAACGGTAAGAGTATATACTATATAGATTACTTTAGGTTCGATCCCAAAACCTTCGTTAATCTATAACGTTTTAAGGATTATTTCGAAGTTCGTAATAAAAAGCTATTACTCTTACTAACTCTATTATTCGATTTACTAATATACTTCGAAGTATTTAATTATATTAGATTTAAAAATCTTATAAACTTTCTTTATATATTAATTTCTTAAGTATACTGGTTATATTTATAATATTTAATATAATTAATCTTTATTAGGATAATTTAGTAAGATATATACCCAATTATAAATTATAATTAAAATTTAATAATAATAAGCGCCGGATAATTTTTCGAAGAAATATTCTTACGAACCCCTATATCGCTACCTACTATTTCTATAAGCGCTTTAAATTTTCCAAAGAATATATCCTTATCCCTAAATTTGAATTTAATAATTATTAATAAAGGTTGGAATTTTAAACTCGAGGAATTAACTATACCAATAGCGTTTATTAGGTAAATAATATTAATACCCCTAATCTTACTAATTTAAGAATTCGATAAGAATTTACTAAATTATAAGGTTACTATATTACTCTATATAATTTAGCGCTTTATTATATTAAATAGTTAAATAAAGTATATTTTAGCCTAAATAAAGACCTAAAAGGCACTCCTCGTACCTAATGTACAAAAGTCCTAATTATAACCTAAGAAACTGATATCCTAGCTATAACCCAATATACTAATATTATAGAACCCCATAATCCTTAAACTAACAACTCCCAGGCTTAAACTATTAATTCATAGGCTTAGGCCTAAAATTCATAGGCTTAGGTTAATAATTCACAGGTCCGAATTTAAAATCTTTAGAGTAATAGTAAAAATGAAAATAAAAATGTTAATAATATTAAATTTAGTGGTACCCCGCCCGGAAATTAAGAAGTTCAAAATCCTGCCCTGGTTTATAGTCCGGCCCCCCCTCCGGCTATACTAGTTTTAATACTATAAAATTATATTAATTATACTAATATATTAAATTGACCTTATAATTAGATTAAGCCTATATTTAGGGAGCTTATAGATATAATTAACCGATTTTAATATTATACTTATAGTAATGCCTATTATCTTTAAGCTCGCCGGTAAGTCCGCGCCTTTCCCGGTAATCGCCAGATTCCAAATCTCGAATTTCCAATACCTAAATAGAAAGTCTATCGTTTTTATTTCCCCTACAAATTATACAATAATCCTCTTCTTACAACGTATATTAACCCTAGGTTCTAGCTTTTTAATAGTAAACGGAATAATATAGTCTTTAATTAGTATAATTCAAGTATCATATTAAATTAGATAATTAATACTAATATTCAATTATATATAAATATAAATACTATATCCAATTACATTACTAAATATATTTTTAGAGCCGAAAATAGGATAAAAAACTATATAGAAATCGCTACCGAAGTAATTCCCAATATTACGGCAAGGCAACCAATTAAATAATTTATAATAAAATTTATAAATAAATTTATTACTGAGCGTAATTGGTCTATTTAAAAAGTTTATTATATTCTTATAGACTTTCTTTTGTAAGAGAGTACTAAAAGAATTATTATAATTAACTACCGTTATTATAATTACTAAAGTATTATTATCGCTAATCCTAATATAAATCTTCTTATTAATAAATAGAGAAGATAAAATACTGCCGCCGAAGCCGCTAATACCGCTACCGCTACTAATTAAATTAATAATAATAAAAGAGGAAGTATTTATATTAATACTACTAACTGTATTCGGTAAACCAAATCCCCCTACTAAAAGTATATAAATTAAGAAAAGAAGTATACTAATATATCCTATTTCGAATTTCTTATTACCTTCGACCTTAGACTATAGACTAAACCTCTTATAAACTACGCTAAATTAAGGGTTCTTAATTACTTTCCCCTATATAAAGTGGAAGAAAACCGGGCTAGTTACGCCCGGGTTAAACTTATACTTTACTACCCTTACCACCGGCCGGATAACCTTCATACTATTAATAGTATATAATATTAATCCCTTAAGGAAGTATTTAATATATATTACTAAGAATATAATTATCTAAATAATTATTACGGTGAACTTCCTACCCTAGAACTAGAAAATAACTTTAAGCCTCCTAATTAAAAAGAGGAAGCCGATAAGCTGGGCTAGGAAGACATTGCAAGGTAAAATCAATAACACATATCTTCATATCTTTATATCTTTAATATCTACTAACATTTCTATAAGAATATACCCAATCGTATTATCGAGGAAAATCTAAGTAATATTTTAGAACATCGGCCTATCGACCTTACTTATAACTAATATAACAATTATATAATTAAATATTAAGAATTTCTTAATCAAGCCAGTAATTACTAAAAAGTATAGAAAACTAGCTTTAACCTTCTAAATCCTAAACCTATTACGCAATATATATCTAATACCCTCAATCCCAAGTAACGTATAATATTTAATTTATTTACTAATTATTACCGTACTATTTTTAATAATAAGGCTCCCCAATAACTACTTCTTTAAATCAGTAGTAAAGGCAGTACTAACAAATCCCATTTTATTCGGCTATTTTCTTATAACTTTATCAATATAGCTAGGGATCTTCCTAAACCTATTATTATTACTACTCCTACTAATATAACCACCAATAATATCGACAACTATACAATCCATTCCCTTCTCAAACTCCCCTTTAATATTAGTACTTTGAATAGGCTTAATAGTATCAAACTTTCCAACATTCAAAGAGAGCTCAGAAAGTACAAATATTTCATTATAAACGAAAAGTCTATATTAGGAATGAGAAATATATACTTTATTAATAAAAAGTTACAATAAATATTTTTAAAGAATTAATATCGATTCTTTAATAGTATTAATATTCTTCTACTTGGGGATTTCTTTTAATTACCTTCTATTAGCCAGAAAGCACTATATTACCAAAAACCTCTTCAATTTACTAATAATCCCAATACCCAACTTAAAGCAGCCGGAGACGATAATACTAATAGACTTCCTAACGATATAGAGGAGTAATAGCGCAAAAGAAAAGAGGGAAAACTAAACTATATCTAATATAGTAATCGTATTTACTACTTTATATTCGATTAGAATATTAAATTTAAACAAATTATCTACTAATAGAGTAATAACTAAGCTAAATTCCGTAAAGTATTAGAAGGCTTAAGAACTAATACCCTTACTATCCGTTATTAGGAATTATTATTAACCCGTTGCAAATAAATACTACCTATTAATAACCAATTAAATTTTACTAGTACCTTATACATTTATCCAACTAATATTATAATTAATAAATATAATCTTAGCTATTTAAAAGCCTTAAACCGGCTAATATTTATAATTAAGGCTGCTAATAATCCTTAGAATACTAAAGCTAATAATTATACTAAAGTTAGTAATTTGTATAATAAATTAATTCTAATAATTAGTAGTAAGGTTATACTTATAGAGAATTTCTAAATTGAAGGAGAGTTAATTAACGGTTCGATAAATATAATTATTAATACTATATAGGATGCTAATTAACAATATAATATTTAGTAAACTAGGAACCTACTACATTAATAAATATTTATTAACTTTATATCTTACAATCCCAAAGCCGGCGATCCCCCTTTTATTATTCTAATATACTTTCCCAACTACTACGGCCCTCCCTACTTCGAAGACTACCCAAATATCGATATCTATATTATTCCTATCTTTTAGGTTACTTGTAAATTTTAACGAAGCGCTACTTATTATACTAGAATCCAATTCCTATTAATTATTGTATACACTATTATAATATATATATTATAAGGCTAAACGCTAGACTGAACTATATATAATATATTTAGGAAAGATTTTACGGCTAGATTATTTTATATAGCTATATTTCGCATTCGTACTTCATAGAATCTTATAATTAATAAAACTTTATTTATTAATACCTTATATATTAAAATAAATAAGATATATCGCTACCGAACCTTTGATATTATTAGAAGACGTAATTAATAGTTAATTCCCGGTTAGCTATTACTACTATACAATCCGAACGGACTCCTCTAATAATTAACCGGGCTTGCCGAATAGGTCCCGGACTGGGTAATATTAGCGAAGATTCTAATAACAATACTAATAACGGCCGGCCGCCCTAAGGTAGAGGATGTAGTAGACTTTGTAATAGATTTCATAGTAGATTGTTATTAGAAGTTCGCGGAATTAATATTCTTTTACCTACAATTGCGCCTACTTCTAGCGGTAAATATTATAATAGATTACCGGATAATAGAATTAGTAATATAACTCCTTCTAAAAGAACTAATTTAATAGTTAGATTAAGGACTAATTTAGGAAGGCCCTGTAGAAGAGTTCGTAAGAATACAATTAATAGACCGCCGCAATTAAGAGGAGGATAGGGTAATATAGATATAATATAAATATATTATAATTATAATTTAACTATAGCTTCCTTAACATATTAAAAATATAATAAAGCGTACTATTCCTTTTAAAATTAGTTTTTCCTATCTTTTTTATTTCTTTCTCTCTTTCTCTCTTTCTTTCTCTCTCTCTCTCTCTCTCTCTCTCGTATTCAATTTTTTATTAACTATTAACTATTAACTATATTAATTATTTTCATAAATAATAATCTATAATTCGAATAGTGTATTAATAATATATTAAAAGAAGAAGAAGAACGTTGTAATTTATTCGCTATTAAATACTAACGTACTATTATTAAAGGTTAGGTTAGTACTAAAATAGTATTACTAACTAAAAATAAACTTCTTTGTAAAAAAAAGGCTATAATTGTATAATCCGCTAGCATTTCTTTCTCTATCCGGCTAAAATAGTATATTACCCTTATTATTAACTATAATTTAAATTCTAACTCGGGATTTAGGTGGCTAAATCTTACTACCGGCTTTAAAAAAAAAAGAAAAAAAAAAAAAAAAAAGAAGTTCAACTCGACTTATTCCACATACCCTAATCGAATACCTTATAATATACCCTTTTTTAGAATAATTATTAATAGTACCGAAAAATAGTACGTCTTATAGCGGTCTTATATTTTCTATTCCCCCTAAAAGGCCTATACCCATACTATACTTACAATAGACAAATTAGAAGATAAGAAGGATCTAAGAGATATTAATAGTATAATAATTGAGTGTTTAAAAAGAAAAATAAATTACTAGTAAGGAATTGAACGCGAGAGCTTTCTATATACTTATACTAATAGTAGTAAAAGCGTCCTCTATACTACTATATTACGGGCGTCCCTATAGTACCCCGGGGGGGGTTAATAATAATAGGGTAATTGGAAGTAGATTATATAGGCTAATTAGAGCGTTTTGAGAATATTTGCTATATTTATAACTAAATTTATAGGCGAAATAATAGAAATCCGATGAGAAGGGTTAGATTTGGTAATATTTTGGCTGGTATTGTGCTTTTAAGTTAGGATTAGCTACCAAGAACCTTCCCGTACTTCCCGTCTTAGTATTAGCGCTAAAAAAAATTAGCGGCGATTAATTGGATATATCCAACTTCTATTCTAATTTAGCTTTCTACGTATTCCAATCTAACTTTTTACATTCTAGGGGACATTAGGGTTAGGGTTAGTGGTTAGGGTTAAGGTTAGTTCCGGGAGTGCAGGGGGCCAGCGAGAGGCCCCCGCTTGTAAATAGTTTTTTACCTTACTAGGAAATCAGGGTTAGGGTTAGTAGCCGGGGGTGCAGGGGGCCGGCGAAGCCCCCGCATATAAAAGTATTATTTAATATTAAAAACAAATAAAATTATAGTCTTTTTAATATTCTAGAGTAGAGAGAAAAAAACTATATAATTTAGATTTTTAAAGCTTTTTATTACTTTAAATTACCTCTATAGTAGATCCATGGGCGTTTCACTGTTTTCGTTGGCCACATCAGGCTCCGGCCAAGGAACGACTATTTTAATTAAAATAAAAGTTATAAACTTATTAGGGATTAATTATAAGGGTAGGTAAGAGAGGGGTAGAGAGGGGGGGGAAGGAGGGGGGTAATATTATAGGGCTATACGCCCGGGTTATAGACTTTAGTTTCTAAAACTAGAATTATCATTAGCTATAGTAGTATGGAGCGTGCAGCCCTAATAAAAACCTCTTAGCGCCGGTAGATCCGTAATTCAAATAGACTTTTCCTCCTTTATAGAACATTAATTAAACTATATGACTAGTACCCGTGTTAACTGTACTGTCCCCGTTACACCTATATCTATACTACCGGCAAATGTATATTAGACGTTCCCGTCGGCCTCTATAATGCCTACAACGCTATCTAGTCTATAGCCGTTGCTGCGATGTTAGGTGGCTCGGCCGGATATTGTTAGAGATTGGATGCCTTCGCTCGCGCTGCCCAGCAGTTCACTGAGCGCAGCGCGCGGTTATAGTTAGAAGAAAAAGGGGGGGTTAATATCATAAGATTAGCGCCCGATAAGGTATTTAGCTCTAACTAGCTAGACTTGTGTACTAAGACGGCAGCCCGTATTGGGATTGCTCCAATTGACCCGAACTATAGCGTAGTAGCGCTCTAGGCTTCTAGAGCATTCTCTCGCTACCTTAAGCTATAAGGTACTATTAGAGCGCACGGCAATTTAAGCTCTGGTATCTAACCTACCAAGAGAGTAGCGTTTTCTCCTTTCTTCCTTCGTAGAACCTTAATATAAACACAGTGGCTAGTACCTGTGTATTGCTCTGTTGTCCTCTTACTCTATTCTTACAGTCTAGAAATCTTATTCGTATAGGTATTGTCATGGCGCTGCCAGACATGCTGGATCACGTGCATGTTCAGTCCTTCCATCTCAAGCATATAAGGCTGTCACTCCTTCCATCCGATGTAGTTAGCTTCTTCTTCTTCTTCATCTTTAATTATTTATTACATTCGTCTGATTATTCGTGTCCCAGCACTCGAGATCTACGTGACGTGACACTTAATTAAAGATCCTTCCTACGGGTCGTATTATATCAAACTCCCTCTCATCCCAACCGCCGCGGATTCCGGAACATCGGACTGTCTCGATATTTGCAGCTGTACTCGAAAACTGGGCGCGCATCGCCAGAACCGAACTCTCTTGGGATGACAGATCATCACATCTCTTCATTGGAGCTATGGCCCTCTAGATCGGATCAAATGACATCGGATTCATTACCAATTGAACGGCTGGTCTAAGGTTAAAGATGCAGTACAACAGCGACCCTTCCATTCGGGACCTCAGCCGCGATCCAACGTGGTTCAGCCCATTTCTCTTCTTTCCTGGTTCTGACAGCCCAGCTCAAATTCTGTCATTCCCCTCATCTCTCCACTCTTCAACAGGCAAACACTGGATCTGACAGCTCATCATCAGACCGCCGGCGTCGTGGTGTGGATTCCCGTTATCCGGTATCTTCCCGAAACATATGCCAGATTCCCGCTATATTGAGCCGTATTTCGTCTGGTATCCCCTGTCTCAAAACCAATGCCAACGACTATAGACCCACTTTGGCAACATCAACGACAACCAGGTCAGACACTTCCTCTTTTCTCGTTCCCTATCACTCTGCTCTCTCCATTGTTCACGGCATCTCTCGGATCATCAAAGCAACCATCGCCGCTATTCACGACCATGGCCGAGGAGCAGCCACAACCCCCTATCTTGAGCCTCGAGTCTTTGGCCGACCACCTTCAGAAGCAAGTCAATCGCATGGATGAATGCGAGAAGGCCTTTTCTGCACTCAGGAAGA
The DNA here is from genome assembly GCF_000213175.1 of Neurospora tetrasperma FGSC 2508. NCBI lineage: Eukaryota > Fungi > Ascomycota > Sordariomycetes > Sordariales > Sordariaceae > Neurospora > Neurospora tetrasperma. Next base: position 5,112,099 of record NW_009799099.1, on the reverse strand, counting down.
ATATCGTCACCTTGAATAAGGCACTTGACAATAACACCGCCCTGGTTCAAGCGCTTCCAAAGTCTAGCTCAAAACCCAAGGCTGGACTTCCTGATGTTGAGAAGTTCAACGGCGCTGCTTACACCTTCGAGACTTGGCTCCCTTCTATCCAAGCGAAACTCAGGATCGATGGAGATGCTATAGGCAATGCTGAAGCCCAATTCTGGTATCTCTTCTCCCGGCTCGATGGAAAGATCCAAGCCTTGGTGATGCCCCAGGTTCAACAAGCTTCGGAACTTCAGGTTTTCGATCCTCAAGACTTGCTCGATCAACTGAACCGCATCTACGATGATCCTCACAAAGTCCAGCAAGCCGAAAACGCTCTCTACGCACTCCGCCAAGGTGATGAAGGCTTTGGTCTGTTTATGGCTAAGTTTGAAAGGCTTCTCTATAAGGCAAAAGCCAACCTTTGGACTGAACCAGCAAAAATCTCTCTCATCCGCCAAGCTCTCAACAAGGACACTCGCAAACGTGCTCAACTTCTCCGCCCAGTTCCGGTTACTTACGTGGACTACGTACAAAAACTCAAAGAAGTCGTGAACTCTATCCATAAATCTAAAGATAAAGATGCTATGGA
>NW_009799099.1:5092339-5110982 GCF_000213175.1 Neurospora tetrasperma FGSC 2508 | reverse complement strand
CACCTTGATAAGGCACTTGACAATAACACCGCCCTGGTTCAAGCGCTTCCAAAGTCTAGCTCAAAACCCAAGGCTGGACTTCCTGATGTTGAGAAGTTCAACGGCGCTGCTTACACCTTCGAGACTTGGCTCCCTTCTATCCAAGCGAAACTCAGGATCGATGGAGATGCTATAGGCAATGCTGAAGCCCAATTCTGGGGATCGCTTCTCCCGGCTCGATGGAAAGATCCAAGCCTTGGTGATGCCCCAGGTTCAACAAGCTTCGGAACTTCAGGTTTTCGATCCTCAAGACTTGCTCGATCAACTGAACCGCATCTACGATGATCCTCACAAAGTCCAGCAAGCCGAAAACGCTCTCTACGCACTCCGCCAAGGTGATGAAGGCTTTGGTCTGTTTATGGCTAAGTTTGAAAGGCTTCTCTATAAGGCAAAAGCCAACCTTTGGACTGAACCAGCAAAAATCTCTCTCATCCGCCAAGCTCTCAACAAGGACACTCGCAAACGTGCTCAACTTCTCCGCCCAGTTCCGGTTACTTACGTGGACTACGTACAAAAACTCAAAGAAGTCGTGAACTCTATCCATAAATCTAAAGATAAAGATGCTATGGAGATCGATGCCATCCAAGCAGCTAAGAAATCAACAGCCACTATCTCAACTTTAGAGCTGGCCGGACCGTCCCGCTCTCGGGCGCAGCTGCATATGGTTGAAGGTCTCTTATCTGATGATGTAGAATCAGACGATGACGACGATGACGACGATGAAGAGGATTCTGGTCATGAGTTCGGATGTGATCATTCAATTGATTTTGAGCTTGATTTTGAGCGTAAGCTGGAGCGCATGGCGTATGGTAGCCGTACCAGATGCTGAGATTCCATCTCATCCTTTTCTTTCACATGTTCTAGATCGCGTTGCTTCTTATGATGTCAGGTGTACCCATCCAGATTGTCGGGTCCTGTCATCTCAATCTTTACTTCTCTTCGACTCTGGGGCTGAGTCTTCTTCGAAGGGGGGGGTGATGTCATGGCGCTGCCAGACATGCTGGATCACGTGCATGTTCAGTCCTTCCATCTCAAGCATATAAGGCTGTCACTCCTTCCATCCGATGTAGTTAGCTTCTTCTTCTTCTTCATCTTTAATTATTTATTACATTCGTCTGATTATTCGTGTCCCAGCACTCAAGATCTACGTGACGTGACAGGTATATAGAGATAAATTAAATAAAGCTCACGTACCTCTTGAAAATTAATTGACTCTATATAAGCTTTTAGCTTTATGTTCTTTCAAGATTATTACTTTGTATATATTTACTTTAATATAAATCATTATTATAGTTTGTAAATACTTTATTAATAGTATTATAACTCTAAGCGCTAGCTTTATAATACTTATACTATTATAATATTTAAGTTTGTTTTAATACACTGTTTGACCTCGTTAGCACCTATGATCTTACAAAGAGCCTAGGCGCTAATTTTATACTACTAGCAATTATATTTTCGAAGAGGCAGCTTATCAAGGCGGAATGGTACTTATGGATTTACCTTTTCGAGTGAACAGTATCTGAATGGCCTCATGGCGCAACGGTAGCGCGTTCGACTCCAGATCGAAAGGTTATCCGTTCAAATCGGGTTGGGGTCATCTTGTTCTTCTTTTTAACGCACATAACGTTTTACGTAGTGGATTTGAGAAAGTTTCAAGTAACATCTTTTTGGGTTCCGCACATGGGGTCTGTGGGAGGCCGGCCAGGCCTGCTAAAAATGTTGACATTTAAGACGGACCGTTCCGTGTTCTGAGTCTGGGCTCGTCCACCTTGTATCAGCTTATGTCGTGCAATAATCCACCTTTCTTTAGGCGTGGCCTTCTTGTGTCTTCTGTCTCGGTATTCGTGCTTACTCTAATGCTCGTTTCAGGTACGCACGTGCGTGCGCTGCCGGTTCGCTTGAGGTTTTGAGAATGACATCATCCCACCTATGATAGTATTAGAACCACGTACCGAGAGGAGCATCTAATAACAGCGCGGAGAAGGAAGCTCCAGAGAAGGAAACAGGTTACAAGAGAAGGTTGAAATCCAAATGTTCTTATAATGGCTGAACGGCTCTGTAGGTGCAAGTGTTCGGGGTTGATTTTTGTCGACAATGAGTTAGAGTGCTTATCAGCTAGCAATACGTAATTCCCAAGTCTCTTCCTCTCATTTGTCGAATCAGGTGGTTCCCAACCACTTGCTAACCTTCGACAACTGGGCACGAAACGAATCTGAAGCATGCTGGAACCCCAAAAGTTGCGTACGCCCCTGCATGAAAAGTGCTAATGAGTACCTAGAGAGCCTTTGTTCGTATGCCGTCAATGCTGCCTCTGAAACAGGGTGACGGCGGTAGGGTAAGGTACCTTAACATGTCATCACACCCGGGCGCACCGGGCGCAGCCTAACTTTGTTCGTGGAGGTTGCACACTGTATTCCAGGTTTCGACGTCCCGGCATCACGAGGGGAGGCCCCCCGACCGTGTCAGGCCAAAAAAGCACCAGGCAACGCAACGTGCAAGGCGTCATGCGCTCCAAGGGGGGAGGGGCACTAGAAATGCCACTAGCAGCCCTAGCTGTGTTGAACGGCGATCTTCCATCATGGTGCAGTCCAGGAACCATTGGCTAGTCTAGTCGATCGAGCAGCGAGTCTATAAGACCTCCATCATCGCCATGTTCTGGTCTCCAGCCTGTTGACCCGGTTTGCTTCTCATGCGCTCAACCAAACTTCTCCCGCCAAGGCCTCAACCACCTATCTTCAGCCGCTTTTCATTATGTCGCTTCCGTCCACATACCGCCGCTCCGAGTCAAGCATGCTCGAGCATCAAACTTGGTGCAATCGAGGGTTCGAGCCTACCGAGACGTCCCTCGCCAACATGGTGAAAGCCCAAGGTCTTGTCCAAAAGTTCAAGGTTACCCATCTGCTCTCATATCTTGGCCGGCTCAATCCCATACCGATTGGCGTGTCGAAAACCGACGTGGTCTGGCTCTTCGATAATGTCGCCTTTCGCGGCCCAAACGGTTCATGGCAGGCAGAGTTCGTGACTGCTGTTTTCGACGCGCGTATATCAACCAAGTTTGTTGAGGCTGTAGGCGACATCGCCGAAAAAGTGGGTCTCTCCAAGGGCGACAAGCAGGAGAAGACGATTGAGCAGCGCATTACTCCTTTTCTCATGGAGGTTCTGCCTGGGAGACGGGTCGATATCAAGTTCGGCGAGTCTACCGAGTTGCGGCTAGGTCCTGGAGGCAGGAACGGGATCAGCAGTGAGCTGAAGAAGCTCCCCGACTCAAGTGCCAGAAGTGTGTCAAAGTCAGTGGCCGAAGTCCCATCTGGCGCAGGAGGATTGTTGGAAATGACAACCTTTTATACAGAGCCCGAGGGTTGGGCCGTTATTTCTGGTATGCTTGTGATCTCCGACACTTCACTCAAACGAGAAACAGTTCTTTCCCTCTGCGCAGAATGCTCAGTGTTTGCTTCTAACACTGGACCCTCCAAAACAGATATTGATGACACTATCAAGATCACGCAAACGAGTGATCCTGTGGGAATCCTACGGTCCACATTTGTGGTAAGTTTAGCGCTCTCTGCGTCCATCGCAATCGTCTAGTTCAATGATGGTGCTCAGATATTGACGGCATGTTCCTCGTTGTCTAGGCAGAGCCAACACCAATTGCAGGCATGCCAGAGCTATACTGGCAAATTAAGGACATAGTGACGCCGTCTGCACCGTGGTTCTACCTGTCGGCATCGCCATACAACCTCTACCCCTTCCTTCGGGATTTCACTCACCGTTACTATCCCCGGGGCCAGTTGGTCTTGCGAGATGCCAGTTGGATGACCATTCCAGGGTTGCTATCCAATCTCACGCTTGGAACCCAAAGGTACAAGGTCGATCGCATGAAGAAGCTGTACGAGTGGCTGCCAAAGAAGAAAATGATCTGTATAGGCGATTCAACGCAAAGCGACCCCGAAGCATATGGTGAGTTGATGGTACTTTGAAGTCGGGGCCCAGTTCGGTGAACTGTACCAGAAAACCCACTGGCTGACACTTGAAATCATGTCTGTAGGCGAGATGTATAGGAAGCATCCAGAGTGGATCAAGCTGATTCTCATCCGGAAAGTTGCCGATATTGCGGCCATCGGTACGGAAGCCAAGAATGCTGCCAAGCGGTTCGAGGACGCGTTTAAGGGTGTCCCAAGGTATGTGCGACTCTTACGGCCCTTTGAGTACTGGTTCTGATCTTGCGATACTTGCAGAGAGGTGTGGCATGTGTTTGAGGATCCTGCCGAGTGCCGTGAGCAGGTCCAGAGAGTGGTCGGCTAAGGTAAGAAAAAAAAAAAAAAAAAAAAAAAAAAAAAGCTTACGGCACCCGTTCTCATCATGATCTTTCCTCGGACGAGTGTCAGTTGCGTCTGATCACGGCGGTATGCAAGGTCCAATTCTCACACTTGGTTCGTGTGTTTTGGTCGTGTGCAATTCGTGCGAGACCTGCTGTGGTACCTGCCTTGTTGATCTCGCAAGATCTACTCTAGAGGTGGCAGGTACGCTGAGGGCTCGAGGCCATCTCTACTGGACATGGGATCTGAAAGGCGGATATGGCCTTTCCTTTGATGTAGTTAGCTTGCTTGGACGTTATGTCTTATAATGAATGAGACGGATACCTATCTTTTGTTCAACAGCCTTTCTGTCGATGATCAGATTCCTTCGATTGATGTTGACGCGGCGTAAGTACCTTGCTGGCTACCTAGGTACGTATCGCATGGCCCCGGACGAGTGCGGGGAAATGCAAGCTTACCCCCATGTCTCTGTGTTGTCTGTACCTGCCTCCGCCCGAAAGCAGTCTCTCGGTCTTAGTATTTACGTCAGTGATTTATTAATCCGAATGGTACGCATCATTACCCGTCCCCTCTTATCCGTGGGACACTGTACACAACTTGGTCCAGCTGAGAGCTGTTGTACTTGTTCCTTTTCCGCTTCCGATATCTTTAGCTTCACTTCCACTGCTATCATTTCCTTCACATCGTGCTCCGTTTAGCACCACTACAATTGCTCCTGCTTCGTCGTCCGCAGCTGAAAGGGTCAAAGATGTCGTCCGAAGGTGCAGCAGCAAAGCGACAGAGGTCCAACAAGGATGTGCCCTACAACCTCATCTACTGGCCAGGAATTCCCGGCCGCGGAGAGTTCATCCGGCTTACCCTCGAGGAAGCCGGTGCCGAGTACGTCGACACGGCCCAGGTCGAGGGAGGCGTCGACGAGGTGATGGCTTATGTTAAGGGCGAGAAACCCGACGACAAAACCAACCCTCCCATCTTTGCGCCGCCCATTCTCAAGCACGGTGACCTTGTCATCAGCCAGACGCCCAATATTTTGCTGTATCTAGGCCCGCGATTGGGTCTCGTACCTGGTGTTGAGGACGATCCGGATGCTCTGTACAAGGTCAATGAGCTGGCACTTACGGCGCTGGATGGATTGAGCAACGAGCCGCACGACTGCCATCACCCTATTGCGTCGGAGCTGTATTACGAGGACCAAAAGGAAGAGGCTAAACGGAAGGTCGAGCATTACGTCAAGACACGGTTGCCCAAGTTTCTCGGTTACTTCGAAAGAGTCCTCAACTCCAAGGCCAGCGGTGAGGGCCCTTACCTCTACGCAGGCAAGCTGTCATATGCGGACTTGGTCCTATTCCAGGTAAGTTCCACGCCTTGCTTGGCACAAATTGCTCTTCATATTATGGCTAACTTGAGGCAGTGTCTGGATGGCCTCAAGTTCATGTTCCCCAAGGCTATGGCGAAGTTGAACAAGGAGGGTAAACATTCAAAGCTATTTGAGCTGTACGATGCTGTCGGGCAAAGACCCAAGATCAAGGAATACCTCGGGGGTCCTCGTCGGCAGAAGTACAGCAGTGGCCTCTATCGTTACTATGAGGAGTTTGACATTGAAGGCTGAGCATGCAAGACAAGTGATTACTGCTGGCCGTGGGTATAACTTACGGCTTGGATTTGTCTATCAAGCCGTCTACTTGATGATGGAGCCTGTGAATCTAGGATGAATAGATGCGAGACAATGTGCTGATGTTCATGTTGACTCAAGGTTTCCCCCGAACAACATCTATGTTATCTGGTCGAACCATTCCTACATGGGCTGGGTAGTCCATGCGGCATCTGGGTTAACATGATGACTTTCGTTCCCAGAAGCGATCCTCCTAAGCATGAAACTCTGAGTCGGGCGAGTTCCGTCGTGTTTTGTTGACTGGGCTCTACTCCCAGCTCTTACTGATGACTATCCCCGTGGGTGGAGATATCAGGGAGGAGATGAGTATCTCACATGTTGTATGATGCTATACCATTAGAACGGCCAATAAGTTCTAACCGATGCAACAGATGCATACCTGGGACCAAATTCTCACCATTACCTCGGGCGTCGGCCCCGCCTAGGTTGAAAGCAAGGAATAGAAGGTCAAAGCAGGCGATATGGTAATTGTACCAGCAGGGGCAAAGCATCAGTTCCTCAGCCAGGGACCGGCGCCCTTGATTTTCTATACTGCCTACCTACTCACCGGCCGAGCATAAGCCGACATCAGTACATGAGACCAAGGAGGAGGACGAGAAGGAGGAAGAAGAAGAAGAAGATAGGTATTCGTGCGGAGCCAAAGAAGCAGGAAGCACAACATTGGGGAAGGATGGGAGAAGGCTGAGGAGTAAGTTGAGGAGCAGTTGCAGGCGACTTGTCGGAATATGAGTTGCTTCATTTCACCCTACTCACATTTAGGTTTTCAACATTCTTTTCTGCGCCATGAAGCAATGCCTGCTCCTTGCAAAATGATTTGGCACGCAGGATCTCATTCGGCTACACATAGGTAACCTCTACACTTTTTCCGTGTAGCTGGATTTGCTTCCTGTTCTCCCTCTTTTTTTTTCTCTTTTTTTCTTCTTTCGCTGCCACCCACTTTCCGTTCTTGCAGTTGTTTTGCTTAACATTTACGCTTTTTCACTGGCCCACCTCGCGCATTTTCCAAAAGCTTGAACGGGTGTTTGCTTCTCGATGTTACCTCTAGTTGGTTCCCTTGTTTCTTTTGCTAATCACATGGTCTACTCCACGAGCAGGTACTCAAGTCATGCCATAAGCTACAAAGTACTGTGTTCATACTAATCCATAAACATCACGGAGCCGTGGGGGGCGTTGCATGGACTGCGATATCCTCAGGGTGTTGTTATGCTCTTGCTTCCCTTTTCAAGGCTTCAAGGTTTCAGCTGCAACGCCGGGGTATTAAATGCCGCACCACTTTTGCTTGATGTGACCCCATGAGTCGAACATCTTTCCACCAGTAGGAACACAAACTCCGGCCCCTGGAACTCCGAATGATACCCGGCGAGAAAACTTATAATAGCAAAAGTTTCCTTCGCTCATGGGCAACATGGAGGTTATGATAAGCATAACCTCCATCTCCTTCTTCTCTCACCTGACCCTGCCACGTCCAGGTCTCGAGTCATCAAGACAATATGCAGCTTCTAGCCATCGTTTTTCTCCCCGTTGTTTTATTCGCCACTCAGGCTGCTGCCGCAACATGGTATTTCCTGCGCTATAACACCCCCTCCGGAGCCAAGTTCACTGCGTTCAGTGGACAAATGGTCGTCCCAACTCTTCCCAAAGCGGCAGTCTACTATCTTTGGCCGGGCCTACAACCGACCGACAACAGCGGAGTTTACCAGAATGTGCTTGACGGACGAAGCGGCACTTGGTGGTTTGGATCTGGATGGTGCTGTTCAAACCCTTCGCTACCATGGGGAGGCGGGTTCAACACGTATGCGGGAGAGACGATCAGCTTCTCGAATGTGTTGAACAGTGATGGGAGCGGATGGACTACGACGACGAAAAGGGGCACCACTGGCTCGCCCGTAACCAACACTTTTGCTCTTGGTGAGTCTAGGAGGGAAAGCCTACTCTGAGTCAAAGGAAGAATGATGGTCGAGAAGGCTGTAAGTGCTGATACTCTTGACTTTTATGATAGCTGGCAAATCTTTCAACCAAGCTATTTTTGCCATTGAACTGTGAGTCTTGTGTGTAGCAAATTCGCATAAAGGAAATTGAAGTCGCAATTTAAGGTACTAATCTTTCCAAAGTTACGATGTGGCATGGAATTTTGGGCCCTTGACATTCAAAAACGTCAAAATTGTAAGTACCATTTTGAGCGGCGGAATCGTGGACTTTCACTCTCAACAGAAATGCTTGTTTTAAGTGCTAACTTACCTACCCGACCGACAGGTTGCGACGGGAAGCACGAGTACGGCGTGGTGCACGGGAAATCCAGCAAACTATAACTCGGCCACGAAGTATACCATTTCCGGAGCGAGGGCATCAGTGAGCGGTACGACTGTCACTTGCACCATTGACTCGGTGGTTTTGCAAGGCCCTGCATGATAGCAAAGGATGACGTTTGTTCACGAATTCGAATATTGTTTGCCCCTTGACAGCCTCACTCAGTCTTCACTCAGGTGAAAGGCCTGGCCTGATAGCAGGAAGTGGGAACGTCTACATCATGATTACTCATTTATTCATGCTAGAGTACATGGGTACTTCTGCCTACATTCTTCCACATGGCAGCAAGAAACCTCCCTCATCAATCATACCTAGAAGGTAATCATCGGCCGTTATTTATAACACATTTTTTCACTATACCACCAGTACCCGCTAGAGAACAGCTGTGCAGGCCTGGGTCAATGGGATGTTGACATCCACGCTCTTCTTCCCCAAGGCGCCGACGACGGTGATGTTGGTGATCTTCACATCCGTTTTGAATCCAAAGTCGCCATTGACAGTCAGAACACCCAAGGCATACTTAAACTTGATGTTCGTCACACCCTGTTGCTCCAAGCTGACTCCATCATCAAGGTAAAGCTCACCCTCGGCAGTAAGGTCTTTCCCGACCGCGATGATGAGCTCAAAGTCCTGCTTGCGAAGTTCGGTGGTGGTCAAGGCAGACTTGGCCCTAAGAGGAACGATGACGCCACCGCGGAGGTAGAGCGGGATGTCAGTCAAGCTCTGATCCTTGACAGTGACGGTCCTGCCCTTGCCATGGACGACGTCAAGGGTGTACCAATCGTAAAAAGTATCGTTAGGAAGGTAGACATCCACGCTGGTCGAGTTCTCCTCAGTGACGGGGGTTACAAGGAGACCGGGACCGTAGAAGTACTGATGCTGGAGGCCAAAGGTGTTCGCGTCATTGGGATAGAGGTAGAACATTGGGTTAATCATGGGGGTACCATCAACGGACTGCTTGTATTGGGCAGTGTAGATGTAATCGAGCAGGCGATAGCGGATATCGATGGCCTTGCGGGCGGCCTCAGCCACGATCTCCCAACGGTAAAACTCCTGGCTGATGGAAGGTAGGTACTCGTTATGGTTACGGTAGAAGGGGGAGAAGGCACCCAGCATGGCCCAACGAGCGCAGAGCGACTCGGTTGTGTTCCCCCCGAATCCGCAGACATCAGCGCCCACCATGGGGATCTGGTAGATGGAAGCAAACGCCATCATTCCGTAAATGCTCTCACGGTAGTGTTGCCAGTCAGCAATGTTGTCACCGAGCCACTTGCCAACCGAGTGGCCAGCGCCAGCAAAAGTGGAGCGAGTGATGATGAAGGGGCGGAGGCCAGGGCGGCGGGCAAGCATAGCCCCGCGGGACTGGATCGACATCATGGTGCCGTAAAGGTTGTGAACATCATATTCAGCCAGGCCATTCTGGTGGATGGTATCGGTGTTCACAGTCTTGTTGGAGAGACCACCCTTGTCGGCGTTCCATGAATCCATGTAAGCAGCCTTGTTGTGAATTGAATACTTGGGGAAGAGGAAGTCACGGCCAGGGAGACCAAGCTGCTTGCCGGCAGTAATGCTAGCTTCCACAGTCTCCTCGCGCTTGGCAATAAGAACGTCACTCTTGACAGGAGCCTCAATGGTCAAGTCTTTCTTCTCCTTGCAATCAGTTCCCTCGGGCTGGAAGACGCAAGGCCATCCAGGGAGCTCCCGGGGAGGTGTCCTTACGGCAGGAGGCTCAGGCGGGTAGCCGATGGCGGATTTCTCGGGGTCATTGCAAGGGAAGAAGCAAGGAAAGTTGGAGGGCTCGTTCATGTCAATCCAGAGACCATCAATGTTGATACCAGAGCTCGCAGAGAAGAATTCAGTGAACTGGCTGTCCCAGTACCTGGATATGTTGGCCGAGAACCAGTCGGGGAAGACTGAGACACCAGGCCACACGACACCTTTGTAGATGGAGCTATCATTACGCTTGAGGAAGACGTTTTCTTCAATGCCTTTCGTCAAAGCAGGGTTTTCAGGCCCCTCTGCCGCCGACACGGCAGGGTCGACCATAACAATATACTTCTGGTCGTTCTCGTGAAGGTAGCCGATCAACTGCCTCATTGTCGAGAGGGGGAAACGCTGAGGATCCAGAGTAAAGACCCTTCTGCGGTCCATGTAGTCGATATCGGTCCACATAGTTTCAAGCGGGATGCTGGCCTTGCTGTAATTATAGACCACCTCAGCAACCTCGAAAGCATCCTGGTAGCCGTAACGGCACTGGTGTAAGCCGAAACCCCAGTATGGCATCATGGCAGGGAGCTTGGTGATCTCGGCATATTGCTTAGCAACCTCGATCGGGCTAGGGCCAGCAACGAAGTAGAAGTCAACGACACCCCCAAGGGAGTTGTACTCGAGGTATTGACCGGAGCGGCTGTCCTTGTCAATGACGACGTCCATACCATTGGAGTTGAGGAACAATACACCGTGGCTGCCACTCTTGCGGTGCTCGTAGTAGACCGGGTGATTGCCGTAAAGGTTCGCTCCGTTGGGGGTGGAGTAGGCATCCTGAGACCAGAAAGTCCGGATGTAGTTGGTGGTGTTGAGGCGGAAAGAGTCCGAGTGCTCACCAAGACCGTAGAGGTTTGGGTTGTTGGGCAGCTTGGTACGAAGACGCAGGTACTGGGACTCGAAAACCAGGGAAGCGACTGAAGTATCGAAGAGAACCTCACCCGTCTTGGCGCGAGTGACGGCGAAGGAGAAAGGGCTGGTCTTGTAGGTGAACTTCAGGGCGGACTTCTTGGAGTTCGCACCCTGGGCTGCCTGCGGGCGAGGGAAGATGGATTCAGGGATCTGATATACATCGTTCGCGGCATCTTGTATCTTGACGTGCAGGCGGTTGTCTAACACATGAATTTTCCTTATTAGCGCCTCCCACCCGTTTAGTTCTTCATTTAGTTATTGTTTTAGTCAACTCACCCGTCTCGTATGTCACCTCAAGGACGAGGTTATCCAGGTCAGTGCCGTAGGTATTGCATGCCTTCCCGGCAAGCTTGAGCTCCGCCGTCAAGCCATTGGCGTTCGTCTTGACGTTCGTAGCCTTGTAGCCGGGACACTTGGCCAACGGGCCGTTGTTGATGGCGCGAATGGCCTGTGGAAGGGCGGCAGAGCAGAGTGAAGCCAGCAGCCCGAGGGCCGCGAGACGAGATCCCGCAAGCATCCTGTAATGTCCGGCTGCTTGGTGCTTGGTGTCACAAACGCACAGGAGAGAGAGACTGCGATCCGGAGAGATGTTACTCTGAATCTCCCCTCACACAAGAACCACGGAAGGCAGCATGCTCTTACTTATACCAATTCCATCTAGACCAGGCGCATCGTCACCGAGCAGGGGGTTCTTGAGCAAGTAACACCATCACTTTCCCGACCCGGCAAATCAGGAAAGGATCAGCCAGTATGTACCGATAGTCTGGAGACCATTGGAAGCTGCAAGTTGGGGAACCTGGGGAATCCGAGGGCAACGCAAGGAACCATTCCGGATGCCGCCTTGGAAGCCATTATAGACCTAGAGAACCTTGGATTGCCATGCCGAAGATTCTCAGTCCGTACCATTTCTCCGCATTCAATCATACGCTACTCCGTCATGGGGCTTTCGCTAACATAAAGCACCAACTCCCAGACAGCAAAGGTTTGTGGCGTGTCGAATCCCACGATAGATCCCGAGCCGACCTTGTGTCGGCATCATGTCGGTCTTGCAAAGGCTCTGAGCGGGCCCATTGCTACGACCAAGCACGACGGGTTGGGAGGTGGTGAAGAAAGCATCAGTTAGGCGAAGCACAGACGGTCAATATGTGAATATGAAGTCGGGGTAAACTCTGATCACTTGCCTTATTTCTATGTGCGTGTTGCTCTCTGGCCGGCCGGTGAGTTTGCTTTCTCCAATTTCACCAATGCCCCAGGCTTCCCCAGTTTTGCCTTCCCCATCCCCCGCTATCTACCCCTTGCTCTTCTCCGCACATGTAGATTTTTCCGGGGAAAAAAGAGGCCAAACCCCATCAAAACGGTTGGGGGGTAGCATCCCAGGTGGGACTAATGGCTGACCCATGTTCCTCAGGAAAGGCCCGAATGTTGGATGAGAAACCATTCAAGGTGTTGGATGACGGTCGGAGTTGGGGCCTGTAAGCTTGGATCTGATCGGGCTAAACTCCGACCGTAGTTGCGGGGTTTGCTAGAAAGCTGGTTGAGGTCCGGATACCGAGATTTAGATCATCAACACCAAGCCCATACGTAGTCAATTCGGCACTCAAGGATAAACTTATCCAGCCTTTTTGGAACCCAGCTCGTGGCCGCTGAAGAACATGAAAACGATATCTGAGGTTGTCAAATGGACGGCAGACGGCTTTGGTATCCCAAATCAGCAGGTGGTAAATCTCTCGCTCGGGGCACCTTTGTAAATACCCGCACATTAGTCAGTACATTCTTTTGTTGGTGAGTCTATCAAGTCAACCGATACCTGGCGTAAAGCGATTAAATCTTTTACAAGCTGCCTTTTGCAGAAGCCATGTCATCTATTCCCTTGGGCTTAACACCCTTGCAGGGATACACAAACCATACGGCCGCGGGCGATGAACAATACCAGTCAACTTCTGTTGACCTCATGCTGGAAGTTGAACTCCGCTGCAGCCTAGACAATGATAACTCCAGCAACTCTCTGATTATGCTTATACCGTACCCACATGCGCCGCCATGCTTCTTTTTCCTGTGGCCCAATAAATGCCATGATCCCGGAAATAACAATAAGAAAACAACATAGTACGAAATGACTTTGGTTCAAATCCTCCCACGATCAGTCGACATCCATACCGTCCGAATCCGGCGCCGATAACGCCACGGTGATTGATGGATCCTCATCCTCTTTCTTCGTACTTTCGGCAGCAGTGGAGGTTTGATTCGCGTTTCTATCGGCGGGCATAGCTGATCCATTTTGCGGACAGAGCCTATACGTGTCGTCCTCGATCCGTTCAATGATCCCTTCATCAAGCGCCCATTGTGCTAGCAGGGGATCCACACCCATGCGATCAGCCTCTCCCTTTTCCATATGTCGACCGACATGTTCTGTCCATTCATCCCATGACCCGGCGCCCTCAAAAACGCTCTTACAGTCGGGTTTGGGACAAGACGACCGTTGAGGGGGTTGCCTGCGCGTTACTAGACATGATGCTTGCATCTCCTTCACATGCGCCTCCCACTCAGCGAGAAGTCCTGCCTCCGGCTTGCTACCGGGCTTCTTGAGGATCGGCGGCGCATGCATTCGTCGCAGGTGCTGCGTAAACAAGTCTTTGCGGTTGAACTCATTACCTTTGCCATCGGCGCTGCTTTGAGGACATGCCGAGCACCGATAATATTGCAGGCACAGGTGCTGAGAGGCTATGTGACGCTTCCACTCATTCTTGGACCCGAACGTGCTTGCACACCCGGCGAAGGAGAAAGCACACGGGAACGGCCGCGTGTGAGCAGCTGCGATATGCTTGCGGAGCGAAGACGAGTCCTTGAATGGCGCATGGCTACAGTGGCTACACCGCGTCTCTTGCTTCGACACTTGTTTCTGAAGCGGCCTCCTCCCTGTTGTAATCCTTGGGCTTTCACTGGGAATCTTGCCGTTGACCCCTCCAATTTTGGCACGAGGGGTGCTATAGGGGACACCGCCGTAGTGAATCTCATCCATAACAGCGTCATTCACTTCGGAGGCATCGGGTTCTTCAGGATGCCTAACTGCAATACTATCTCCCACCCTGTTGCTTTGTGCGTGGAGATCGCTCAGCATCTTCAACTGTTCTGCCGCTTCTTTCATCTCGTCGGAATCTTCTGCGTCGTCCTTGGCCTTGGGACCGGGGGTCTGGACTGGAGGGCCAGGAGTGACGGGAACAGCCCCGTTGGGTGTGGGAAGCGGGACCCGGTGCTCCTGCCGTGGTTGGTTCTCCTGTGTAAGGGAAGAGTAATGGCTCGTGTGGTCTCGCCGGTTCAGAGACGGGCTAACTGCAGCAGCCTCTCGTGCTTCTAGCAAAATGCGGCCATCCTCGAAGTCCTTGGTCATTGGTTGGCCGTTCGCAGCAGACTTGACGAGTCGCTGGTACAGATGAATCATGTTGTGCGAACTGATATATCCCAAGAAGCAGCAGACCTTGTCGTGCTGGACAATGTTCCATATCGAGAGCGGCATCGATATCAAGAGCATAGTAGGAGGCCCGAGGAACATGCCCTCCACCGTGATTTTGGAGGCAACGGACGGAGGATTATGGAGCCACTGGTGGAAGAAGCCCATATCTGCGCTCGCATCTCCCACGAAAGTGGTACACACTAACACTCTACTGCTCTCCTCGAAAGTAAGGTCAGCCACTTCTGTGGCGCTGAGCGGCTGGTCATCCCGAGTCGACCTCCAGGCGTCCCCATCCACGTCAGCAGATTGGGGAGGCGATTGCAGCTGTGCAACTTCCTTCTTCAAGGGCCCAAGCACAATATCGCGTCCTTTCGCAGGAGTCAAGGTGAAGGTTACAGGGACTCTCTCGGGCGGAGCTAACTTGGCTGTTCCGTTGACCATCT
Organism: Neurospora tetrasperma FGSC 2508; assembly: GCF_000213175.1. Classification (NCBI taxonomy): domain Eukaryota; kingdom Fungi; phylum Ascomycota; class Sordariomycetes; order Sordariales; family Sordariaceae; genus Neurospora; species Neurospora tetrasperma. Next base: position 5,096,075 of record NW_009799099.1, on the reverse strand, counting down.
TGGCAATGGCTTGGGCGCTCTCGTGTTGCCGCAGTGTTATTATCTCATCGAGCAGCTTCTGAACGCTGAAGGGACGCCCACTGGCAAGCTTGGCAAGAGCATCAGCCAAGGTAGCCGTGAAAGAGCGGGGACCGGCCTCTCTTGAGCTCTGTTCTGGCGTGTGCGCGGCAATGGCCTGTTTGGTACCGTGACTCCCAGCGGGAGGCGAATCCTTGATGGCACAGGTGTCTAACAGGAGCAGGATCTCGGGCTGGGCGTCCTCGAACAGGCATCTAACACCGTCCCACTTGAGCCTGGCAGCATCGTCGCGAGCGTTGCTGTACCCGTAATGTCAGCCTGGGAAACAGGGGCGATGCTGTAAGCAAAAGGGTCAACCTACCAAGCCCAATAAAGGTGATTGTCTTGACCAACAAAACCATGGCCGGCGTAATAGACAATCAAGAGGTGATCAGGACCGGCGTTTTCCAAAAACGACGCCATCTGGTAGCTTAGCTTGATGCTGGGGTTCGGCACGGTAGGAATGACCCATTTCTCGGTGCTGTAGTTGTACCGATCCCGAAACACCTTTTCCAAGAGCAGCATGTCTGCCTCAACACTGAGGTCCTCCTCCCATCTCAGCATGAGTACGGATACGCTCCGGTGGGGAACAAGTTGCTCCTTAGCCATCTTGATGTACATGGCAGCATCTTGGAGATGTCTCGCATAGGCCTCGAACTCTCCACGTTCGGTAAGCGGTGCGGACTGCGCAGCCTGCTGTGCAGGCGACACGAGTGGTTCGGCTGGCGGGAAGTGCTGCTGAGAAGAGGGAGATGATTAGCAGGGGAACGGTAGTGGAATCACAGGGCTACTAACCTGGTCCTGAGGGAAGGACTGTGCTGCCGGCTGGCCCTGAGCCTGAACCTGAGCCTGGGCTTGGGGCTGAGGCTGAGGAGGACTTGTCGATGGAACGGCGGATTGAGCTGGGGCATCGGAAACCTTGGGAGCCAGTCTCCTCCGCTTCGATGGAGGGTCCATGTTGTCGTCAATGTAAGCCACTTGGAGGATCACACAATAAGCGGTGACGGCGGGATGGAAGTCGAGGACGAAGTGCGCGTCCGGCCGGAGCAAGGAAGTAGCTAGCTACTACCTCTAGGTTGAAAGCAGTATCAATGCCGGTAGTGGGTGTAGTGTATGGATCAATCGAGGCCACAAAGGGCACGGCAGGCCTGACAGGACAAGGATAAAACAACAATTTGGCCGAAGGCGCGATTATAAGGCTGGACGAGGCCGCAACAAAGCCCAAGCAAGCCTTTACGAAGGCAACAGATGCGTCAAGGAGGCGGTCTTGGGGGCCTTAAACTGGTGGACACGACAGCCTAAACAGACAGAAACGTCTGGCTGATTGCAGCAAATGTGTTGTCGGGAGAGGCCCGAATTACAATGGCCGCCAATCAACTCCGTAAGAAGACTGCGAAGTGTGAATTGACGGGATGGGCTAGAGATATCCCATGCACAACTCGCACACAGGACGGACAGAGGAAGTAGAAGGGCAGGAAAGAGATGAAGGAAAGATGAGAGATAAGTTGGTTTAGATGGGCGAAATTCAGAGTCGGCGCTGTGTTGTTGTTGTTGTCGTTACTGTATTGACCCTGTAGATGTGAGTCGTGCCATTCGGTGAAGGTCAGGTCAGCCACAAGATGGAACAAGAAGCGGGGGAAGTGCAGGTTCAGTTGGGAAATTCGAGGTCAGGTTGTCTCGCCTCGACGACAGCAAAAAAATGAGGTGGTGAGGGCCCGGGAAGCAGAAGTGCAGCCAGGTTCCAGGTTGCCAGAGCCTCCGACTGTTAAGCTGCCAAGTACTCCCCGGTTGCCATACAGTGAAGTGAGGCTGTGGTGGTAAACTGAAGCTACCTGGAGGAGCGACGAGGGACTGCAGCAGATACTCGGCTTTGAATTAGCCTTGTGGCAGGGCGCGCAAGGTTCAAGGACCAATTGCATCTGTGACGGTTGATTGGCCAGGTGGTGCAGCCAAAAGGCCCCATTGCACGCACGCACCTATACGGATGGAGCCAGACAAGACCTGCTGAGCGGGGCTGACAGCACCTGGAAGCCCACCGGGAAGCACCTATCGACAGTTATCGGCCACGGCCTCGTCCACTTGGAAGGCGATTCTCCTCGACTGATTGGTGCACAAGCACCCTCTCTTGGGATTGCACCAGATGCGACCAGCCCCTCCCCTCGTAACCCCCAGTGGCCCATCCGTCCAATCCCGTCAAGGACCTGCCCATGTAACCGGTATCTGTCCTCTCCTCCTCGTTCGCTAACACGACCCTGCACTCCTCACTTGCCCTTGAACTTCGAATCAGGAGCGAGGTTCCATTCCGACCTTGTCTCTCTCTATCTATCCATTCCCGTTGAGCTGTCGAAAGCTCGATGAAAGTCGATAGGGACACAGCTTGAAAGATGACCCTCAAGATGTCGTTGACCATGGTGCCCTTGTGAATGCTATGCACTAGCCTTCCGACGGGAGTTCAAGGCCGTGTCAGTTTCCATGCCTCTAAAACTGCAACCTGACCCATACCCAACTCTTTGTTTTTTGGTTTATCTTTTTACTTTTTTTTGGTTTATCTTTGTCGTGTACCCAATGCGCCAGGCTTGGATTTTGTCAGCTGCAGCGTTGCGGCCTCACCTACAGACCGACAGGACCATGGATCAATGTATGGATGCTATTGCTTCACTCACCACTCTATTCCGTCGCCGTCTTTGCCTTGTCTATTTGTGCATTTTCTGCGCAGTCCTGTTCCCTGTTCCCGTTTCGCCTTGGATCGGGTAACAATTCAGGCGCACGTCAAGCACCTCCATGGCCAAGCCAGGTTCAGAACGCTCTATTGAACTCACTGACTTCCCTCGAGACTAAAAGAAACAACACAGAGAGGAAATGGGAGAGTTGCATGGGGATGCGTCTGTGCCCAACGAAAAAAAATATTCCAACTGGTTCTGGGCCATTTCCGCCTGCTTACGCCCTGCCCATTCATTCATGCTTCCTCGTCCCCTTCACGAGGAGGGTTGGGCCAGAACTCATCAACAAACGAACGGCGGTGGGAACGGCAGACGAACAGACGGACGAACCAGACCTACTTGCAGCGACATGGCATCGACATGGCATGGTATGGGCACTACCACAAGCCCACGATCCAACGAGAAAACAAACGATTCGTCCGCCTCGTTCACCATCCAGCATGCTTTGTCGAATCAGAAGAGACAAGAGAGCCTCGGACCGCCCACTGCATGCATGACAAGGCCAAAGAAAGCTGCCAGCACCGCACCGCCTGGGCGCCGCGCGGGCACCTTCTCAGTCGAGAGATCGAGAGATCGAAAGACCATGCCAACCTCGCCAACCTCCCGGATCCCTACCAAGCGTTTCTCAAGCCCTCGGCTTCCCCCAAAGGCTCTTGCCCTTTTTCGGAGTGTACATCAGCCTTCTGCAGCTCGCTGCACACCTGATTGGTACACCTCAGCTATCACGCCTTGACCAAGGTTTGACCATCCTGGGGACCTTGGGAGCTAAAAGCCGAGGAGCCTGTTCTTATCGGCAAAGTTAGACATTCTCCACTCACCGCAGTGCCGTGCCTGTTTCGCCCGCAGAGGGGAATTGCGTCTTTTCCGGCAATCCTCCGATTGTTTCTGTCCCATTTCGTGGCCTTCACGGTGAGCCCAGAGGCAGGCATTGGATTTTGGAAAGCCTTCAACGTTCTTCC
>NW_009799099.1:5015609-5089160 GCF_000213175.1 Neurospora tetrasperma FGSC 2508 | reverse complement strand
AAATGATGTTATTCATCGCAAAAAGAATTGATGTTCAATGGGAAATATCGCAACAATGGCTTTTCCGCACAAAAATTATGCCACGGGTAATCAACGGCGTCGTGAAAATTGAACCCCTTGGGGTTGCCTGAATTATGTTCGTAAAACCTTAGTAACAAAATCACAGTCCAGCAAAGGAGGCGGTGATTCTCAACCCAGGCAATGTATATGTCTGTTTGTTTTTTATGAGCACAAGGAAAAGGGAAGATGTTAGAAATTGTTTCAGGACGCAACAAATCGAAAGCCGCTCCAGAAAGCCAATAAACAAATGGAGGAAGCCTTCGATGTGCAAGACGCTGAAGCGACTGATTGGAGCCATGGAAAAAGATATGGGAATAGTTGCGAGAATGAGAATTTTGGAGTAGAAGCTTATTTTTCCCTCAACACGTTGGCACAAGTCCACTACCTTTAGTGTGTAATTATAACTATCCGGGCGGAGCGGGGTGCGCTCGGGGTTGAAGCGGGGGCAGCCAATGTAGTATTCCCGGCCCGGGGATGATGTTACCGCGGGGAAGCCAGACCCCCAAATCCCGGGCTCCGATCATTTGCTGCCGGTCGTGAGAGGAAGATTTGATGGGTTACGAAATGAACGAAGTGATCGAACTCTGGTTGCTTTTCTTCTTCTTCTTTTTTTTTTTTTTTTTTTTTTTTTTTTTTTTTTTTTTTTTTTTTTTTTTTTTCCCCTAGCAGCAAAACTGGTTGAAAAGTATCAAGTATAGGTAACAGTGACATACATACGTACACTTGAGTCCTGGTAGGTTCGTTAGCTTGGTACCTACACACAGGGGTTTTGGACAGGGGGAAGCCCGCAGACGAAGAATGCAACGGCTGCCGAATACCCTATAAACGCCCTACAATTATACCGACTATAGAGGGTGGAAGGGATTGATTTTAGTGACTTTAGTAATTCTGAGCCAGTAGAGGTAGAGGTATAAAGGGGGTTTGTGTGTCGGGTGGCAGCTTGAATCCCAGATTCTCACTTTGAGATCAGGCAATTGTTTTAGCCAATCAGATTGCGTAGATAGATGTGTCCCGCCTTGCAATTCCCCCTGTCACCCCCTTGTAAGAAAATATGGGGCAAGAATCACGCTAACAAACCTACAAGGACTGATATGTATACACAAACACAACGAATTCATAGCTGTTGGACTTCCAGTTCGTACCACACGAGTACACGCCTGACGCTACTCAATACCATGCTATCTCCGTTTGGTACGCTTGATCATAGCGCTGGCTCCTCCTGCAGTACTTAGTGTACATGAAGAGAACCATCCAAATCTTAAATGAGATCAGATGACGGAAGGTGCGCAAGGCAGCCTTGAGATTTGCGCGGGTACCTAGGTACCTACTTACCTGCGCTCTGCATTCCGTTCTTTCCAAGTCACTTGTTGCCTTCAGGCTTTCCCAGTGTTATGGCATCGGCATATGGCAGCGAGGGCAGTGCTCCAACTTCACCTCGGTTCAGCCTCCTTCCCCTTTCCCTTCGCCAGTCTCGTCGTCTTCGACTTGTCGTCACTCCCACGACGCTCGTCGAATTCCTTTCCAAGCTCGTTCCTGGCACTGCCGCTCCTACTCCTGCTGCTTCCAGGCTCCATGTTTGACGATCCAGTGTTTTCCTTCAGGTTGACGCTGTCGCCCTTCAGCCAGCGTTGAAGCCGCATGGCCGCGTCCATGGCACTATGCGCAATCTCCCAATGCCCCATACCCATTTGCAGCAGGGTGGTGTTCATCATTGACTTGACCCACAGATCATGTCCTGTGTTCTTTACACTTGATATCAGAGGCAGAAGCATCCAGTTAAAGACTCCCAGCAAACAACGCCATTTAGCCAGCGGAACCCTCCACGCCGTCGTCCAGAGCTCCAGGAAATCCTGCATGCTGACCACTTCGCTGAACGGACGCCGTGTCATGATGGCTCGAGTGTACAGGATTGCCGATATCCTGATGGCTTGGTACACATAGTCCGGGCCTTCAGGACTGGGTTGCACAGCTAAGTCTCCTCCCAAACTTCCTTTTCTTTCTTTCGGCATCTCCCCCGCGCTGACCTCGGAACTGCGTCCCGTTGCCTGCTGTTGAACTCCGAGACCATATGCTGAAAATTGCTGGGTGTTTTGTGTTGTAGGTGATGCAGCCGCCGTAAGCCCGTTATTACCCTCCACAACCCCCCTGGTTCGTGACTCAAGTGTCATGTCCACTGCCGGAGATGGAGCGTTGGCTGGTCTCGAAGAAGGTCGTCTCGTTACAGGACCTTCCGTCGAAAGCCTCAACATCTGGTCATGAGTCCAAGCAGCCGTGTGATGCAGTTTCTGTAGTTCCGTCGGGGAAGCGTTCTCAGGAAGCCCGAGGACTGTGCAAACAAGGAACCGCATATCGTCCAGGATCGAGGCCGTGGTGGGGTCTATGTCAAACTCCTCGTGGCATGAAGCAAAGTGTGGGAGAGATCCCGATGATATCATCGGTATCAAGGGCGTGTTCAGGGCCAGCTGCAACGGGGGCTGGGTGCTGTCTTGAAAGTCAAACTCGGGGCCACCTCGCAAAGAAGGTGGTATCTCAAAACACAATGCAATTCCAACGTCCGACCTGCGCATTCTTTGTCAGCACAACCCCTTTTCACATGATACTGCCCATCGAATCTTACGTTATGGCAAGTTTGCTAATCAGCCCGTTCAGCCCCAGCGTTCGAAACCCACCACGAAGTTTAATCATCTCACAGAGGCCGCCCATATGTGCATGGAGGGATTGCTTTTCGCCCCAATACCACTCGTTGATAATGAGCTGAACAACTCCGGCTATTCCTTCGTCTCCGGCTACCAGGCTTGACTTAATATGCTCATTCAAGAGCGCTATAGCTTGCCCCTTATGTGCCATCGCTACCGTCGTGTCAATGATACCCGCCACATGGAGCCATCCTGCAGCTGTGCATATGGCCACGCGAGTTAGGAGAGGCGATCTGAGACAAAACGGAATGTAGTGTTGGATATACGGGTTGGCTGCATCCGGGTTGCTATCTATGGATGCTTTCATATTGCCGATCAGGTCGATGACTGCATTGATTGGTAGTGTCAGCAACGTATACCCAGACCCATATTGTTTCCCAGACGGGGCAAACAACTTACACATGTTTAGCAGGTCATTGTCTCGGATAGGCTGTCCGGGCGCGGGAGGGATGTGTCCGTGTCCTTCGTCCGGACTTGTTCCGGGCCACGGTGCTACGCCGCTAGCTTGAAGACTCCCAGAATCTATGCTTCCCGAGGGTGTCTCTCGAAACAAGGTCCCACTCAGAAAGCGAGCGGGAATAGTGTAATACGTTCGAAGTAGATTTGCGGCATCATGGTACAGGTCAGGATGGACTGTACACCCGTCATTGCAGCCAAATTCTTCTGGAAGTAGACCGCCCTGCGTTCTGCTGAAGACGTGTGGTTGAGGCATCATAGCAGACACGGGAAGCTGAGTTCCAATGTCTATCCCTGACCAGTGCACTGTCACTGCTCCAATCTCTCTTCCAGGACTCGCTACCCATGATGACGATGTCTGCCGCGGGGGTAAGAGGGGATGACGGGCCCCTTCAATTTCGTACTTCCCGCTGTACCGTCCCGATGAAGGCAATACGGATATTGCAAAGGCCGATTGCTGGGAGATGGGAGTTACGCTAGGCCGTCTTTGGATCCATCCGGTTAGTTTCCTTTCCCATAGACAATTATGCCTTGATCATGGAGCTGGTATGTGTACCTGCTGCTCGGTTTATACTCGCATAACGGTTGTGGAAACCGCCTTGCGCAGTTGCTACATGGTTGACCCTGATTGCACTACGGAAAAGGGAACATGCCGTCAGTCTAAGACAGACCAGTACAGATGATGTTCTGGCTAAGTTGGGCCTTGCTATCCTGTTGAGACTCGAACATGACACCAGCTTGGAATTATCGTACCTTTTGTTTTCTTCTCCGGCACTCCCCACAAGACGTTGTCGTCCTCTCGGCACGCGAAGACCGGCCGACAGGAGGACGTGTGGCCTCGGACATGGTCCTGTCTGGACGGCGATTTTGACAGCACAACAGTCATTGGGGTTTGCGCCGAACATGAGCATAGCAGGCCATAAGGCTGACTTATAGCTAAGTCCCGTTCCGAATGATGGTTGCAACAAGGAACAGGTATCAGGCTTCACCCTGCACACCTTCGGCTTTCAGACTCTTTGGGATTAGCGTATAACCTGCCGCTCGGGTTGCCAGGAACCCATCACTGGTGACGGTCTGCTTCACAAGAAGCGAGATGTGCTAAAGTAAGAAGGGCAAAGCCTAGAACAACAGACCACGGTGATCTGCATACAGCTCATCACTTTTTTTTCATTTCCAAGCCTGCGGAGGTGACAAGCATCCACCTTCGGAAGCAATGGCTCGACACGGAGACTATTGGTTTGACATAATCTGAACAGGGTACACCGCAGAGACTCCTGTTGCAACCTCACTTGTTCTACCCCGTAAGCCAGCACACAAGCGTCGACACAATTATTGCGCGCGATGATGGATCATGAAGAACCCAAGGTGCTGCTGACTACAACCCCTGACACGAAGAAGTCCTGAATTCTTGAATGGTTTGGCAACAGACAACTGACATTAACGGCATACCCCCTCAACAATGGAAATCAACGACATACATAGGGCGATGCAACTTGGAACGGACGTGTGTAGACTTGAATATTCTAATAGGTCCTGATCTTCCCCAACCTGGTATGTAGAAGCCACTCCCTTCACAGCGTCATAATACGCTCGCCCTCGAGCCTATTTTGGAAAATGGTCGCGGGATCTGTGCCTCGAGAGTTGTTCAAGTTGGATACCACTGCGAGACCTCGAGGACTCGACAGGTAGTTTGCAAATTGGCGGTCTACGTGATCAATACCGGACTAGTGGTTTCAATGAAGGTGAAGTGGAGGCGTTTCCTCGTTTTCGTTAGACCGTCACAAGCCCCCAGACAAACGTATTGAACTGGGGTTAATTTTGGTTGCCCTGCCGCTGACTCGAGTCTTGGGTAGGTCGACAGGAAATCTCTCACGTTAGGCCATTGTGGCAGTGCATCAGTATAGCAGGGATGAGCTGCCGGATCAGCAGCCGCCAAGCGAACAGGAAGTTGCCCCAGAACTACGTTGCGGCGACTGACAGGTACAGGTCTCACATACCGTCGTCTCGTGCCGCCAGCTCGATACAGAAGCCGAGTGGTAAGCAGAGATCGAGCCAGTAGAGACAAAGCTGGCTTAACCCTCATCAAGCAAATATCAGCTGAGTACCTTTCCAGGGTAGATCCAACAGCATGTTGAGGATGTACCGATGTGAAGGGGAAATCTGGTACAAGTGCCCATGATCCTCGCCTGCACGATACAGAACCTCCCACTTGGAATACCACCGAGGGTCATTCCGAAAGAGTTGCGGACCAGTCACAGAACATCAAAATGCAAAAGCTAAGTGCCCCTACATCCTTACCATGGCGAGACTAGCCCGAATGCAATCCTCATCTGGCACCATGACCATTATGAAGAAAGGCACATGGCTCAACATGCATCGTCAGTGAGGAAAGACTCTTCCCCTCCTTCCCCTCCTCAACTGCCGGGAAGGCCTTAGCGCTATTACTCTGAAAAGAGGCACAGCTGCACACGGATGACACAATTCGAGCTGTCTGGCATGGACCTGCCTGTCCTCTGTCCGAGAGCTTTTTTCCCCCCTCGCCCACGAGTAATGAATGCCAAGACTTTTCGCATAATAGGGGTGTGATGTTTACTATCTGATGAAGCCCATCCGTACAATGTAACGTAACAAGAGGCCCTCGATATCTGATAGTCTATCCGTTACCGGTGTTTCAGCTTCTAGGGCCATAACAGAGCATCTCGCTTCTTTTATCCCAATTTATAGGTGTCTTACCGCTCGTATGAAAAAAAAAGATCGAGTGGAAGAGATCCAATTAAGCATGATTACCCTTGATCGACGCTACCGGCACTGAACTGCACTGTGACGTAGGGCTGAAGGGGTAACAGCTCCACCCAAACCGAACCCTTGGGTCGGCATGTCGAGTTTGAATCACCACTTCTCTCACGGAATATGCGCCCGGTATCATGAAGGGATGCAGTCGGGCATGGGTATGATGATCAAGCTCTGTATCCGGACCGAAGGTCAAACCAAACATTATTAGAGCAAGCAAATTCCAGTCCAACAGAAATGAGGGTCTAGAAGGGTCTTGTACCCAGTTACCCAACTTGGTACCCAGCTAGCTCGAGAGCGTTGTTACCCGAAAAGTAAGCCCGATATTTCCTTTTTTTTTTTGCTCCTCCTTACCCTAACCACCTACAGCCTTCTACCCAATCAAGATGTTCACACCCTCAGAATCGCGGTATGTACAAGTTGATCCAAAAACCGGAACTCATCCCGAGCCTGTGTTCCTTATGAGACCAGGCTTCCAATGCGTGCCACCACTGCCCTTGAAGACTTCGTAAACCAAACCACTCCGGTCCACTCCTCTCTTCCCCGCCTTTTCTGGATGTTTGATAAACACCATTACACAAGACACAAGTGAGTGAGATGACATGGGCACGAGGAGATAGAAAGAAAGGAAAAAAGAATCTCCCTCTCTTGTGTTTTTCTTTCCTAATTACAGTCCAGCTGATCCATATCTGTGATTGATGTGGTTGCTGTGGTGTTGGTGCTGTGCTGTGTGATGACTGCCTGCCAGAACATGTAGTGTGACTGTGCTGATTTGCTATAATTGGTATACGTCGCTAACAGGGCTCAGCTCGCTCTCGTTGATTGATGGATGATTTTCTTTCGACATGTGGTAAAAAGATAAAGTGCGAGCGAGGGGCATGAGTGGCTGGCAGAAGCAAAGGTAGAAGATATTTGATAGGCTAGACGAGATACAGAATGACCAAAGCCGGGTAACGACGCCTGCCGAAGAGAGACACATGGAAGAAATTAAGTGGAGAGACTTCATTGCGACACATGCAAAAATTTCGATAAAAAGCTGGAACGCAGCTGAACAAGTGACGCCAACACTGATCTCAGGTATCTTTCCCAAAAAAAAAAAAAAAAAGGAAGAGAAGCAAACAAGACCGACCCATCATTAATCAGTCATGGTCCACATACCATCCAGATGGCGCTCTTAATGAAGCGCAATTCTGGCAGAACACTTCCATTCTCATTTTCAGTCATCTTCTAGAGTCGATTTGACCCCCCCCCCCTCTCCCTCCCTCTCCTGCCACCGTGACCATCGCGCCAGTAGAAAACACTAGGGAAATACCAAAGCCAACAACTAAAATAGAGCCGGAGGGGCCATCAAGAAAGTCATGAAAAGCAGAAGTCATTATACATCTTCTTGGTAGCTAAATACACTTCTCGTTGCGGGCCGATTGGTATCCATCCTCAGAATCAACCCCTATTCACCCGCCCCTCTGATGCAATAAGAACTGGTATAGAGTATATTATATATAGTTAGATATGAAAAATACGTGGTATTGGTAAGTAGTGGTATCATTGCGTATTCCGTGTCATAACGTCATATCAAGGAGTATTGCCGTCGTTCGCCCACGAGATTGTGTGTGTGGTATATTGTTCTCGTCCTTTCCTTTCCGCATCCCTCCCCGTCTCTCCATCTCGCTGCCCCACTTTCCTCGTCTTCAAGTTTTGTGTGAAACGTTTGCTTAGGTTGGCTTTCCAATGCCCGCTCCATTTCGTATCCAGTCAATCGGATCGCGGTGACACATGGCTAATGGTTTGTTTGAGTGCTTGTGTCTAACCACACTACACCACTTCACCATCACCCGCCGGCAGGCATGGCGTGTTCCTCTTCCTCTCATTCCTCACTCGTGGTATCATGCGCATCTTTTCCCCTTCACCTCACATTATAATTAGGTTTCCTCGCCATGTTCACAACAGGTGGCTCCTCGTCATCGTCAATCGGATACGGCACATACGCAGCCGGCAGGGTGTTCTGCCTGCCATTGAGACTAATCGGGGAGATCAGTCCGTCTGCCGAGGACAAGGGCGTCTTGGGCGGGAGTGGTGGCGGTTCTATCCTCGGCGGGTACTGGAAATGCTGCTGGTACTGCTGGTTCTGGTATCCAGGATACCAGGGGTGCCTGGGCTGGTCGTCCTCGGTAACGATGGCGATCTTATCTTGCCCTGAAGCGTTGCGCCATTGTGCGGGAGTTGGGGCGATGGCGACGAGTTTGTCTGAGTCGTCGGTCCCGAATGAGGCTGGAGGAGGGACGGCGGGGGCTGGACGACTGGGCGCTAGGTGGCTGCTGCTGCTTTTTGCCGAGTGAACGCGCTCGGCTGAGGATCTGGGCGAGGGAGTGTTGATGCCATTAGCGCTATGTCCTGGAACAGAGAGCGCGTCGAAGCCGGATTCGTAGGACTGTCGGCTTGGTGGCGTGCCGAGTCGCTGGGGAGGGTAGATTGGCATATCGCCAGGTAGTTCGACAGCTAGGGGCATGGAAATGCTGGGTGTAGTCTTGATCAATTCGGGAATAGGGCCAGGTGCGGTGCTGTTGCTGTTGGCACGCTCCCATCGCTGCTTTGCGAAGTGGATCTTTGCAAGCTTGGCCGATGCGCCCTGAACCATTCTCTGCTCGTCGTCCCGCTGCAAATATCGCCTGGTGTTTGTGCTGATGTCGGATAACCTGTGCCACTCGTTCATACCAAACTCGCCAACGCCGACCTCAACGTTGAAGCGGTAGTAGTTCTCAATGTTGACGCCACGCTTTACCAGATGCTCCTTCTTCATCATCTCGTGAATCTTCTCGCACCCCTCGATCTTGGCAATCAACTTCCTCCGTGCGTCCGCGAACTCGCCCATAAACCCCTCGTACCAGAGAGTGGAGTTCATGTCACTTCCCTTTGGCCGCTTTCCTGTCCCAACACTGACGAATACCCCAACTTCCCGTCCGGGCCACTCGTTAACTACCGCTTCATCCAGGGCGTACATGGAAGGGTTAAAGACGCCAGCACCATCATCATGAAAAATAGACTGGCCGATTTGTATGGGCTTGAAGGCAAGTCCAATAGCGCAGGTGGCTCGGCCTGCTTGCCAAATCGTGCAATCGAATTCGGGGGCAGGTTCCTTTCTCGAGTCGTAGGAGCGAAGCACAGCTGGCTTCGCGTTTCTAGGAGATCCCTTGTACATGGCCGTCACGGCACTGAACAATTTTGTCAGCAGTCAATCGTCCAAGCTAGGACTCTTTCTGAGATACTCACGTTTTTGTCCGGTTTTCCCTCTCGTCGTACAGACGAGCATGGGGATTTCCCCAGCGCGAAGAGAATGCCGGTTTTGCTGATTGTGCACTAGGACTCCTTGCGCTAAAACTAACGACACTGGCATTGCTGGCGTGTCTTCTGGGATAAGAAGAGGCGGCGCTTGAGCGGGAGACGGCACTCAAAGGACTGAAGGTATCCGAGACAGCGCCGTCGTTTCCTTCCCTGTCGTTGATGGTATGTTCCCTCACGCAGTCCTGAATGGCTTCCTCCAGCTTTGTCGCCTTGAATATGGTAGATCGGTAGGGAATGCCGGCAATGGTCTTGTCCGTCTCAAAGACCTTGCGGGTAAGGCGCACATAGAGTTCCTTGCATGTCTCCAGATCGAGCCGTAACCTTCCAAGCATAATCGCAATCAGGCCGCCAGTGCCGGTACCGACGATAAGGTCGAAGTGGTCGCATGGTTTGGGAATCTCGGAGCGGCGCGGTGCTCTGCCTTCGATTTCGACAAAGGTGCGGTGCATCAACTCCTGGATGATGAGGAACATGGAATAACCACGGACGCCTCCGCCATCTGTCACGGTGTTGGTTAGCGAGACGGTGTTTCAATGCATGGCGCCGACAGCCTGGTTCCTCATACAATAGCTGTGTTTGATGCGCACAGGGGAAGGTGTCTGTTGTTTCTAGGGGGAGACCCACCGAGCGATAAGATGCGCAAAGGCGGCCCTTTTGTGGTGTCTTTTCTCTTGAGCCCACCCTCCATCTTGTTTGTACTCTTGGTGTTCTTTTCTTGCTTTTCTCTCTGATGACGCCCTCTCGCGGGTATGGCGACGAGGCCAAGGGTTTGTACTCTTTCGTTGGGGATCGATCCTACGGCTTGCGGCTTTGGTGGATTTGTGCCTTACGACGGGCGAAGGTTGCGGAACGCGAATGGAATGCGCCCGCGAATGCGGGTGACCACACAGGTACCGTAGGTAGTAGATAGAACGAACTAGTGGCCTTACTGCTGCAGTGGGAGGGTATCGTTGCGGATGCTTGTGGTGTCACTTGGTTTCGAAAGCGTCAAGGGCGTGGACCGCGTGGAGGGGACCTTGCAGCGCTTGATGGCTCACTGGTGCAGAATGACCGGAGTCTAGATGTCACTGACGTTGCTGACGCAGGAGCTCGGGCCAGATGGGAAACGATCGACTGCAATAACCGCCACACCTGCAGCTGCAAAAGTCTGATTAATATCAGGTGGAAGAAGACGATTTCTGTTGCTGTTGGTTGATAATGTCTTTGGGGGAGAGAAAAAACAACCGTCAAGATTTTGATATTCACTCGCTCCCTTTGAAAATCCAAATCCGTACCCGCCGAGCGCTGCGTGGACGAATGTGGCAGTGCATAAGTTCAGTAAGCTCGCGCGAGCCGGAGTCCCGAGTCAAAGCAAAAAAGAGTCACGTTGCTTGCTTATAAACAACCGCATGCCAAGGGGGTAACCCGGCACAGTCATTCGCCTCAGTTTGCAAGGCCGTACATATCTTATGGCATCTTGTCGTCTGGTGTCTGTACACTAACCTAACCGCAGTTGACCCTTTCGCGACCTTTCTTTCACATGAAGCGATGTGAGACCATGTTCGACCAAACGAAAGTGCTGGTGACCGGCGCCCCAGAGCTGGGCATATCTCGAAGCTTGGAGCTGATTGGCCCAGACCACAGGTAGACTTCCAGAATGGCCCCAAGTCTCAATCAAGCAGTTATCGAAATTCCGTCGACAACCATCAAAAAGAGAGAACGCCATGGAGTAAAATGTGGAGGATATGCGAATTCTCCGAATCGTTGGATGTCACTCGATAAGCACCAAACTGACAAGAAATTACAATGGAGAACTCGTGGCGGTGCGAGCATAGTCTAGTCCTGTTTGAGGATGGCGTGCCAAGCAATGACGGATTTACATTACCTAGTGTACTTGCTGTGTATAATAAAAGCCGACATTGGTCAAATGTATTTGAAGGCGCTCAGGCGGCATCACCCCACGGCCAAACTTCTGTATCAGCTCTGAACTTTCAAGACACTTGCAGAATCCAACAACGAAAGTCAGTCACCTCAAGGAGATCGAGATGGCTTCAAAGGAACAAGCAACGGGCGGTGGTGGTTGAAGTGGAGAAATCAAGGATGGATTCTGTTGGAAGTCCGTGCCCTGGGCCGTCCATTCACTGGCCTTGCCCATTTACTGGCACTCCCTTCCCTGGGTATTTAGGCTGCCCTGGTTTCCCGTTTCTCCTCTTCCGTTAGACAACTCCAGAATCAAGCCTTTTCGTTGTCGCTTTTCTAGCCTCCAATAGATTCTCTAGTGGAAAAGCCATCGTTCTACCCCTGGACGAATGGAAAATCAGCCCTTGGGCTTCCTTCCTTTCTGGTTGGCCGTATCCAACAAGAGCGGCTTGCACTTTTCGGTGTTCTCAATCATTACAGTGAAACGCGTGGAGTGCGGGGCACCAGGCAATATTATACACTTACACTACACTACGAGCCCATAGTCTGCAGCCGGAGAATATGCTCCCCCTCAAGATGAATGACGTCATTGTGATTGCTGTACCACTGGCAGCTGTACCTGCCCCAAAGCTACCACTTCCGTACAACACAGCAATGCACCAACTATGGTAACATGCTCATGTGCCTACAATAACCCAGCAACCTGAAGAAATTGACGATGCTGGACATCGTTAACCGGGAGCATCTAGAGTCCAGTCACGAACTCCCAACAGCTTCATCTCAAATTGCAATCATATCTGCATATCCGTCTCCACTGTCACCTTGGCAAGATTACTCCCAGAAGGGAAAACTAATGTGATCTGGCGCTCGTCACTGTCACCGTCACTGTCGACACCAGTGTCCACATCGACACCGCCGGCATGGATTTGATATCATCGTGTTTTGGAGGCCGCACGAGGCGTGCGGACGAGGAGGAACCTCTGTTGTCTCATTACGACGATGATACCGTGTTGCAGAGAAAGCTGCACCAGAAATTACATACCTACCAGATGCTGCGTGCCCTTTCCAAGGGATACATGCCGTCCAACGACCAAGCCATCGCCAACCTTCGAACCCTTCTCTCCTCCGATATTCTGAATCCAGACAACTCCGGCCTCAGCGACTCGGGACGGGCACTTGTTTTCTACTCCCGGAAATGGATTACCCAACTCATTCAGCTCTTAGAGCACAAGAACAGCCAGGACCAGATCCAGGATTTCCTATGGTACCTCTCCAAGGCTCGTGTGTCCGTCGACATGGAACAAATCGCCGAACGTGCTACCAAGGCTAAAGCCAAGGCTGATACCGCTGCCGGTAAGTTCTTGTCCCAGCTTTTGTCTACGTACATCGACAGTTACTGATGGTTCTTATCCAAAACAGTGTATAAGAGCATCCAGACAGTCGGGTCCTTGCTTTTGACCAACTCCGACTTTCGTCTCTTCCTCTCGGATCTTGGTGTAGTTTCTCGCGAGGTGTTTCGCGATACTGCATTTGCCCTTTCCGCCGCATCCAAAGAGGCAGGTGAGCGCCTGGAGCCTTGGAAGGATGAGAGAGAATCAATAGCAAAACCGGGGAACGACGAAACAGCCGACAAACCAGTCCAGCAGGACTTGGAGGCTGAGGTTGCCGAAGTTGGGCAGGTGCTTGGAGACACTGTCGCAACTGTCGCTCAGGAAGCCGAAAGCAGCATCATCAACAAGCTACATAGCGACGAGACGGATACTCTGCTATACCGTCTCAAGCAGGCGGTCACCAAGCTGCGAGACCGCAGGGACTACTCGGATTCAGTATCGACATTCTCGCTCCTCCTAAAACGATATGCTATGGTATACTCGCGCATCGCTCGCGATACACTCCAGACTACTGAGGAAGCCGTTGATCATAACCCAGAGATGGATAAGGCTCTCGAAAACTTCTGGCTCTTCATCAAGTCCTTTGGCGAACAGAAAGAATGGGAGGAATTGGAAAAGAGGTTCAAGCTGGTCATGGACCATGCCCACAGCGACCCCGAATTCGAGAAGCTGATCAATGAGCTAGGCAACGCTGCCCAGGAGATGTTCACCGACCCGTCCTTCTTTGACCATGCCGAGGAGCGTTTCCAGGAGCTCCGAGATCGGTCTCAACAGCTCACTTCTCGCTCTTCCCTGCGTGATGACATTGATGGTTTGTTGTCACAGTTGCAATCCACCTTCCATTCTGTTATGCGTGATCGTGATATCTTAGGTCTGCTTCAGACTACGGCCGCCATTGGCAAGATCTTGTCACCAAAACAGCACTACATTAACACAGACCTTGTGACCGACTGCATCAACGTTTTTGTTCCATTGCTCATTCAAGCAATCAACTACATTCCTATTCCCCGACTGGAGATCGCTACGCCAGAGATTGACATCTTGCTTGAAAACCTCATCCTAGAGCCTGGCAAGACAATCAACCACACTTCTTTCTTCCCATACAAGCTTCGTATTGAGACCCTCAACGACATTGAAATCCGCAAAGCCAGATTCCGCACAACATCAGCAATGAAGAGTCTAGTGAGAATCAAGATCGATGGACTCTCGGTCCGCGCCGAAGAAGTCGGCTTCTGGATGAAGGTACACACCGGCTTACTGCGCTACGTCGACGAAGGAATCGCTTCCTTTGCAATGGATGAAAGAGGTATGGATCTCGAGATCGACGTAGAAGTTGGTCGAGACAGGATGGACAAAATTCTCTCCCTCCGCAGCGTCCGATGCGAAATCCACAAGCTCGATTTCACCTTGCGCCAAAGCAAGTTCAGTTGGCTTGCCTGGCTCTTCAAGCCCTTCGTGAAGCCCGTCATCAAGAAGACGATCGAGATGCAAATCGCCATGGGCATCGCCCAATCCTTACAGTTTGCCAACCGCGAGATCCTGTTCGCTAGGGAGAGACTTCGCGCCACGCGCATTGCGGATCCGGATGATCTCAAGACGTTCTTCAAGGCTGTCTTGGCGAGGTTGACGCCTCCTGATGATCCGGATGTCAACATACGGCTGGGTATCACGGATCCTGGAAGGGGCGTGTTTGATGGAGTGTATGCTCCTGGAAGTATCGTCAAGTTGTGGAATGAAGAGGCTACGCAGGCGTCACAGAGGATTCGAGAGAATGATCAGGATGGATGGAGGAATAGCGTGTTTGACGTTCACACTACCTTGATGACATGAGGGATATGTCAAGGGACCCTACTACTGGGGCTGTGGACCAGTAGGTATGAAGGTATAGTAGTTTCACTTGTGAGGATACGTTTTGGTGTGGCGATGGAACAGCGTTTTGCTTTTGGTGGTAATGACTGGTCTCTGACGGATTTGCGAAACTGATATTCTAATTTTCTGACCCTTATGTTGAGAGATCTCGGTCAGATGGACTTGACAAGAAGAAAACACGTCCTATCTTCTCAGGTATAAGGGTGAGTGCACTCTGCAAGGCGAGACACCTGTGATAATAACGAAGGGGAAAACAAGACCGATAACAAATACTTTCACAAATCATGTCCTGTTCGAGGCTTTAAGATGTAATTTCAAAACCCTACCAAAGCAACACAGAAGACCTTCAGAAGCATAACGATCTCGAGCACTAGAAGCCCTTGGAAGTAACACAACCCAAGTAATTTTTCAGCTTTGAAAGGTAGGCATTTCTTTCAGAATACCCAAGAACAGATCAGACCAATGAAAATCCACGAATTCTGTGCCATGACTTCATCCCAGAATCCGATTTAGACTACCACCCGGCATCTGTTTCCCCCCTCCCCAATCTCAGCCGTTTCAGGTGTTCTTATGCCGACGGGCCATAGGTCGTCCATTCAGTTTCCGAATTGATGCCAAGTATCTCTAGTTTTCTTGTCGGCCTCGTTCACAGCGCCTCCAACATTCCAAGGTGATGCTTGCTGGACATGATTGGAAGCGAAACCAAGTCAAGCCCTGTTCTCGTGATTGTGATACAATAGCAGGCACGGTACGGTTAGATCATTCGTTCCGGCATTTCTGTTTGTCACACGTCACGTAGACTAGAAGCCTTGGGCACGGATGGAGAAAAATGAGAGGCCTCCCGCTACTAGGTGGCTCTGGTACCTAGTTCTGGTTCGATAAGTGCCGATAGGAGGAGACCAAGGTAGATCAAGGCAGAGACATCAGACATGGGATATCAAGAGATTCAAAGTACTGTTGGACCAACCATGAGCTGTTCACAAACTAAGCCAATGCATACCAGGATACATCCACGTGCAGAAATGGAAAACATGGAAATGAAATGAGGAAGTCGTTTGAAATCACCGAAAAAGAAAAATGAGCCAAAGGAAGTGTTCACTGGAGCATCATATAGTGGCATGCCAAGAAAAGAGTGACCTTGATGACGAGAGACTGCCATCCAGTCCTGTGTAGGACCATGAAGGAACTGGGTAAGCTTGGGTAGACTCGGGTGAAGCATCGTATCGGAAAAGATGGTGGTGATGAGGAAGGGCTTCATTGATGTGAGTCTGCCGCGGTGTGTGGTACAGTGGTATCTATGGAGGGTGTGTTGATGCGCGGTGTGAGGAAACGGTTTTGTCATCTCGCGTCAGGTTTTGCGCTCAGTTTTGAAGTGAGAGGGGGATAACGAGCGGTAACTTGATAAAAGTGATGATGGTGGTGGGTGATATATCACGGTTATCTCCTCTCAATCAGATGTCGGTCTGACCTCCTTATTTTTATTTTATCATTCTTCTCAACATCGTGGTCACGGACAAACAAGCCAACACTATTAAGAAGTGGGAGATCACGAGTGATTTTCTTCGCAAACCTACCTCAATCGACAACACCATCAACGGTCAGATCAAAACAGAAAAAAAAAATCGCCCAAGATGATCCTGGTAGACATCATCTCCATCATCCTCCGCCTTGCGGAGCTTGCATTCGCAACCATCGTTGCCGCCCTTAACGGGCGCTTCCTGCACGCCGCTCGCGGCAATTCACCATGGGATCTCGGCCGACACATTTACACTGAAGTGGTGGCGGGTTTGTCCATTCTCTTTGCCATCGTCTGGCTGTTTCCCTTCTCGAGCTCGTTCATCCACTGGCCCATGGACCTGGTCATTTCTGTTATGTGGTTTGTGAGCTTTGGGCTGTTGGTAAATTGGTTGCATGGGGTTTGTGGGTAAGTGTCCCGGGTTTTTCACCAGTAAAGGAAGGGGAGATAAGTTTGACGGGTGCTAACTAGTGGGCAGATATGTATTTGATTGGGATAATGTTGGCTTTGATGGTGTGGGCTGTGGTGAGTGGAAGGCTACGGTTGCTTTTGCCTTTCTTAGCGCCATTTGTTGGCTTGTTAGTGCTTTGGTTGGGTAAGTTTTATCACCTTTTTTCTTCCAAGGTATGTCCAGATGCTAACATATGGAATAGTCTCTACTGGGTTCGTCGCCATACCCCCGCCCCTGTTGATGCTGGATATCGTCGCCGTCGTTGGTACCGTTCTCGCGTCTAAATTCAGGTACTCGCCATTGAGTGTCGAATGTAGGAAATTCGCCTACGGACAAGTGACAGATGGCTTGATGACTTGCACAGAGGCGGAATGTCGGCCTTGTTTCCCCCAGCTACTGTAATTTTGGACTGGAGATGTTTTGTTGAAGACTGATGGACGGAAATGATACCTGATACCCCGAGAACGAATGGATCTGGACCGCGCTAATGATGTACTGTTTGGACCCCACTCTTTAATCGCATCTCTCTTTACCTACCCCTGAGCAACAGATGGAATGACGGACGTTTATGGAGACCTTCTGGGATGATAATGACGGAAAACGGGCCGCATATGTTATGATTGGCCGCCATGTTGCTTGCTTCTTGGCCTCGCGTGGGAGCTGAAACACTTGAGAATCCAGTTTACTACCTATACTCGTTTGCATAAATATCTCGTTGATCGTAATATCTTCCTGGTCTTAATTAGTATGCGACTAAATTTGTCTCCAGCGTTGGTTGGAAGGAACCTGGCAAACGTCGCATTGAAGCTGCGTCATTGGTGTAGGGCTGAAGTGGGACATTATGACGTCAGACTAGTGGGGTCATGCGGAGAGACATGTTGACTGTTTGAGACATTGCAACGGCGCGGGGAAATTCAGTTTGAAACTCTAAGCTCCTTGTCAGTATTTGGCCCCCAGCCGAGCAGCTACAACAGGAACAAACACACAGTCGCAATCCTGTTAATAACATCGAACTCGTATTATCCATGGGAGCGGCATGTGTGGCGGTAGATCGGTCGTACAGACGGCTGCAATCACCTGGATTTTCCCGAATGGTAACATCCATATTGCCTTGTCCAGGTCGGCTTTTCTTTCATCTGCCTTGGTGACTGTGAAGATCTTCACCATTAGAAGGCTGAACAGAAGGCCAGAAGACACACTTCTTGGCGACGGAACATGGAAAAGTTGGTAGGAGCTGACGAATCGCTCTTGGACTCTTGTTGCAGTGTCTTGGAGCTCCCTTGTGAAGCACCGTCCAGATGATCGGGACCCTGATTGTCACTTCTCACTTCCTCTTCGGGTTTGTCAAGATGTAATTCTGACGGTCCAGATGAGTCTTCCTCTTTGAATGACGTCTTTTCCTCCATCTTTTCTTTCACATCTGACCGAATCTGCTTGTTCCTGACGAGAAAGCATTGGCTGCGGGTTTGCCCCAGATGGCGTTGTACCGGTCCTTGTTCGTCTCGTCTGCACTTCACGCACTGATGACGACACTGGACAAGACGACCATTGAGTAGAGGTACGTACCACTTACACGTTCCGCCAGGTACCTGCCTTGCTGTCTTGCACATGTAGTGTACACTCACAGCCAACAGGCATAGTCAAGCAGGAACGACATGTACCAGTAT
The DNA here is from genome assembly GCF_000213175.1 of Neurospora tetrasperma FGSC 2508. Classification (NCBI taxonomy): domain Eukaryota; kingdom Fungi; phylum Ascomycota; class Sordariomycetes; order Sordariales; family Sordariaceae; genus Neurospora; species Neurospora tetrasperma. The sequence goes on along the minus strand of NW_009799099.1, from coordinate 5,071,026 downwards.
CAGATGCCTCGTTCTCTGCCGGCCTCACCTTCCCTGCGGTACCTGGTGGCCTTGGCTGCCGTCCGAACTGGATCGAGATGATGCCATAGCCCCCTTTCCCATACGCCTTTCTCAGTCATGAAGCGAGGTCGACTTTGGTTATAAAGAACACCTCCTTCTTGCGACCTCAGCTCATATTCTCGATTCATCATCATCATCATCAACAACCTACACTACAACCGACCACAACGAACAACACACACTCTGATACCCCAACCACCTTTACATTATACCCCCAACCCATACTCAACACACAAGAACATCATCCAAAATGTCCAGCATCATCAACAAGATCAAGGAGGCTGTCCACAGCGACAACTCTGCTCACCACGGCGCTCCTGAAGGCACTGCCGGCCCCCACAACTCCCGCGTTGCCAACGCCGCCGACCCCCGTGTAGACTCCGACATGGATGGTTCCCACCGCAAGGTTGCCAGTCACGGCGAGCACGGCAGTGGTCACGCCGCTTACGGCGCTGGCCACCCGGAGGCCCACACTCTTGGCGGTAACCCTACTTATTCTGGCTCCAACACCACCGGTACCCACGTCGGCACTCACACTGGCGCTCACACCGGCACAACACATGGCACTTCCGAGGGTGCCTATGGCCCCCACGGCTCTCGTGCCGCCAACGCCCTAGACCCTCGTGTCGACTCCGACCGTGACGGTTCCCGCACTGCCGGCACTGGCGCCGGTTACAACACACACAGCACTGGCAACACCTTTGGCTCTACCGGCACCCACGGTACTCATACCACTGGTAACACCTTCGGCTCTTCCAACACCCACGGTACCTCCGAGGGCGCCTATGGCCCCCACAGTTCTCGTGGCGCCAACGCTCTCGACCCCCGTGTTGACTCTGACCGTGACGGCTCCAGGACCGCTGGCAACACCACTGGCACTCACAACACCGGGACCTTTGGCACCATCGGCACCCACGATCGCCAGAACCACCCCTTCAGCTCCAACACCCACTCCAACGTTGCTGGTTCCGGCCATACCGGTATGACCGGCACCCACGGTGCTCCTACTGGTACCCACGGCCCTCACGATAGCCGTGCTGCCAACACTCTTGACCCCCGTGTCGACTCCGACCGTGATGGCCGCGCCAACCTCGGTCACCACTCCGGCCCTGGCCCCGCTCCCAACACTGCCGGCCCTCACAAATCCGACATGGTCAACAAGTTGGACCCCCGCGTCGACTCTGACCTCGATGGCAGCAAGACCGTCGGCGGTAACAAGACCTATCAACAGTAAGTAAGTAAATGCGAGTTATCTTGCCCGTGGCCGAACATCCTCTTTGAGGTCGGCCTGTGGCGTCCTGGCAACACTTAAGCTAACAGCTTCTTTCAAGACAACCTCACATTTCAAACCTCGCCCACAAGGATCCCACAGACGCTGCTCAGGTCCCTCCTTCTGTTCTCCGCAAGAGCATCGGCGAGCCTGTCATTGAGCACGACGACCACGGGCACCACCGCGAGAGGAGGAACAGCATCAAGACCCACCAGGAGACTTATAGCGGCATCTAATCTGTTGGTGTCTGGCTAGAAAGTTGAACTCCGGTGGCGTTCATGGCTTAATGGCTTTTACGACTTTTATGACTTGTTACTTTCCTTTTTGTTAATGACTCGAGGATACCTCTTTCTCGCTTGTGTACTATCCTAGCATGTACCACCTATACCACGTTCCTTGCTTTCACTTCAAACGCACCTTCTCAATCATTGAGTTGGGCGGTAACGATATGATACCCCCATTGTGGTAATGGACGACGAGGAAAAGTATGTCGACTAACGGCTACGAGCTTTTTTACAAAGGACAATTACCTCCAAATGAGAACTTGTTACCTTGTACACTCTCTGTATTTGCCTTTCTCCAAAGTGACAGTTCATTAGTAGAACTCTTGTTGACACGAGGGCTCTCCAGCAATGCTTGGGCAGTTAGAATTAGGGCCAGGGAGTAAAGTGTGACAACATTTGACCTCAGATTCGTGGTCTTGATGACCATATATGTCTTGGTGTAAGTGATACAATGTCCACATACTCGGCATAGACACACTAACAGCGAATTTCAAACCGTTCAATAGTAGTGTACGATAATATTATCCGCGTTTCGTCAGCCGCGCAATTAATGATAACGTTTTAATGTGCTAGAGCCGTCTTACACGGTGTTTGCTAGTTTGGCCTCAAATATCCGACACCACCCACTCAAGACCAGATAATCGCGGCATTCTGTCTAATGTATCACGTGGCGCCATCTCAAGCCAAGGTACATACGCCCATGATCACCAGACGCTCTGGCAGATGGAGGCATTGCATCCGTATCATGTGTGCATTCCGCATCTCGCTCCCGGAAGTGTTGCACGATTTTTGCAAATGTTTCCTGTACGTAGGGAAAGGTTTGTTATCCAGACTAACAGACAAGAATGTAGGGACATTCGTGGGGGGTTTTTGGGTTCTATTCTAGGTGACAGCCCTATAACAAGCATTACTTGGGGGTTGTCAGGCGGCTTGGTTGGAGCCTTTTGTCAACCCCCTCTTATAAAAGAGGGGGAAATTTTATTCTGGGATAAAATTTTTCATAATTCGGGCCAACAATAACTACGAACTCCTTTTATAGTTGCCAAACAGGGGCATCGTCACTTTTAGTCGCGCGAGAGTATAGAATAATGTATAATAAAAGAAACGCTTGCAATTGAAATTTCCCCCCAACAGCCTGGCCAAATCTGATGTAATTTGGAGAGCCTCTTCCTTTATAAGCCTTCTCTCTTTTCAAATTTTTATAGAATTTTAGAAAAATAGTTGGTGTCGTCTTCGTTGTTGCATCTTCCCACTAACAGTTTTCTGTAGTGCAGCCTAATAGTTCAGATGTCCCAAATTAAAAGTCTGTCCCAGAATTAAAATCCCCCCTACTTATTGAGCAGGGGTTGAGAAAAGGTCCCGCCTACCACCAAACCGCACCTGTTACGCGAAGATGTGCTTTACAAGTGATGACAACAGAGAATGATAGAGTGAGCAACTGGTTGCTGGACAGAGCAACAGTGCGTAACGATTGACGACAGTCTTGTCAAAGGAAGCTGGAGATAAGAGCTGTCGCGAGCCTCAACCTGGGACTCTCGCATACGACTTCACTGAGTGTAAGCAAGATAGACGTTAGGTTGGTATGATATTGATCGATGATCCGTCAACCTTGGTAGAGGTTGACGGTACGAGCACTCTTATAGGACAGACCATGCGCTCTGGTGAGCAGCTGCTATAATAAGATAGAGCATCTAGGTAGGTATCCACCAAGAATGCCCCATAACAGCACCACAACCCCTAAGTAGCTTGATTATTAATACTGAAAGCAGGGATTCACTTGTATGCTACCTATAATATAGAGTTCCGGGGCACCACTTTGAGGTTCGCAGTCAGAATGAATCATATGGGCCATATATTTATCACGGCAACATCACCTCTACCTGGACACTTCTTATATTGAACCATCTCTCCTCCTCTACCAAAAAGTTATTCCACACCCACCTCAATCATGTTAGTCGTTCCTGCTCCCCTAGTATCTACTCCTATAGCGACAGAACTAACACCGGATAGCCATCATGTCGACTCTCCTTGTCAACAAGCCACTCCTTGGCCCCCTCGTCGGCCTCAATGTTTGGACTTTTGCTATGGAAACTCTGCTATACATACGCAGAACTCCAGCGCTGTCCAAGTATGGCGTCACGTTCGATCCAAACACTGTCAAACAGCAAAAAGCAGAGAAATTGCCTCCTTTCGTACAGTGGCCGGCGGATAACTTCAACAATTTGCTGGAACAACCTACCCAATTCTACGCGGTGTTGCTTGCATTGAGCTTGATGGATGTCAAGGACAAGACTACCGTACGCTTGGCGTGGGGTTACGTGGGTCTGCGAGTCCTTCACAGCTTGATACATGTTACGACCAACAATGTTCTTCTGCGCTTTCCGGTTTTTGCCACGAGTTCGGTTGTGCTTTTGGGGATGACAGCCAAGGCCGCTTGGGAGCTTTTCTTTTGAGCGTGTTGTCTAGCGGGGGCGGGCGGTAATCACGGCTTTTGTAGGGTTAAAGTTATGTTCCGCTGCAAAAGCATAGAGGTATCCTATGCAGCTATGGGCCTCTCTGTTGCGCGACCTCGCGCAACTACAAACATTATACACCTGTCACAAGGTTGACCGCCCCATCGAGCAGCTGCTTTGCTATATGGGAGATCTTGGTTTTGGTTGGCGCGTTTCTGTCTATGTACTGTCCCGCAGCACCCGAGACAAGTCCTTCGAAAGTAGGATGTTGTTAGAGGTCCGAGACAGATTCCTCGGCTAGGGGCTGAGAAATGATCCTTGGAGCCTTCTGGATCTTCAGAGCCCATTGCCTTCTGTACTACCGGCGTTCCTGGAAGGAGAAAACTGTTAGCTCCTCCTCCGGGTATGTGATGCTGTGCTAATGGGTAGTAGTGTCGAGAGGATAGTAGCGTCCGGGGGGGATTGGAGTGTATGATATGGAGGTAACGTAGAGGTAGTAGATACCTGTTTTTTGGGCGTTCCTCCCTCCAAAAATAAGCTTTTAACCGTAAGTCTGTATATTGGGGAAGAAGGGCAAGTCTACCTCTACAATTCGATGTCATTTGGTCATCAAGTTTGTGTCTGCTCGCAGACACAATGTCTCCTTTAAAGGAGCCGTACATTTTACTACGTACTTCTTGAGTCAAACTACAACCCCTCTCTCCTCTCATAGCATACATGAGAACCTTTATCGAAAGAGGGATTTTGTAATGTCATTGGATTTGAGCGTCATCTTGACAGTGGACGCTGGAACAACGATGGGGGGATTCCTCCACCTTGTCCTTTCAACATCACAACTATCCCTCTCACTCTCAAGACCACAACCCATACCAGGTAGTAGATCAATTCGGAATAGACTTATAGTCTGTTCTAGTCTATTCCTAGCCCGCCGTTAACGAGTGTCCGTGTTCAGCAACTCAGCTGTATCCGAGATCCGGGTTCGTAATCTTATATCGTGTCCGGGACCTACTATGCTGACGGCACTCGATATGAAACTTAGCACCTTGTTCGAAAGGTACTGTTGGTAGAATGTTTGAATTATCTCGGACACGGCCTAATGTGTTGTGGATAAAGTAAACGGGATGAGAAACCACGAGGCCTTCCGATAGTTGTCTGTCACTGCGCAAGAAAGTGCGACCAGATACCTACCTCTATCTTTGTCTTACACTAACCGATACAGAAAGAATTGGTCAATAAAGAAGCGTCTACATACTACGAGACACGTTCATCATCATTCGCCTACCGAAAGGACACACAGTTTCAGGCGTTTGTATAAGACCGATCAGACACATGGATAAAAAAAAAGCAAGCAAAAACACCCAAAAAAAACTCACAAAAACATACAACACCTGGGATTCGCTGGTCGTCACCGACCCAACTACTAGTCAGGCGATATGTCTGCATGTCTATGGGAGTGGGAAGGACAGGAAACAGGTCTTTTGATCACGTGGTAGGGTCAAAAAACTGAACCACCACCTCCCATATCCATACCGTTCGGACGGAGGCATTACGGTGAGTGGGGAGGCGGCGCTAAGAAGATGAATATAATTGGGCGGATCACGAGAAAAGTTGACCGTCCTGACACTGATCTCTCGCTCTTGTCTTGTTGAATCACGGTTTGATGATCCCATTACGACAAACTGATCACGATGGACCTCCTTCATGTACCTGCCTTAACCTACCTCCTTCATCTGCCTGCATTAGCCTACTTTCTTCATCTGCCTGCATCAGCCTACCTCTTCCCCTCCATCCTGGCGTGTCATAACCATGGTGGTTGGCTTGCAACACACTGTGGGTGCAGCCGCCAACACCTTTGTAGACGAGTCGATTGGCTGCATACGGGGCAGGGCTGCGGAGCAGGAAGACGCTGAAGAACCAAACTACGAACGAACAAAGCACTCGGGTCTTTTCGGGAGAACCACCACTGATTGGTTCCAATGATTCTTTGGCTTTGCTGGGCTCTGCAGCTGCCTAAGTCCGGAGGTTTCCGCTGCCCCCGCAACCTGTCAGATTTCAAAGGTGGAGTCTGGCTATCTTCTATCGAGGTCAGCGGTCCAACCACGTCACCTGATTTTGACCTGATTTCCTTGGCATTACTGGTGGTGGGTGGTTTCGTTAATGGGTTGTGCAGAACCGTAACAGATTTGGTGAGAATCGCACCCATTCCTGTTAGTAATTTGAACATTCCATTCACGGACCTGAGCCAGCTAACTGGGGAACCCAATAGCCAGGGCTGCGAAACAAAGTGGCGGCGGCGTTGAGAGCGACAAGGCAACCACAGCTCTAGGATCAGAAGCCAGCAGCCTCCAACACCATTCACAGTATGCATGTGCCCTATTTATAAGCCCGTCTTTTTACTTGTCTGCCTTGACTAAGTGCATGCCTAAGGAACTAAGCAGATCAAGCCTGTCGTCTGTTATACTCTAGCAATGTCAAGGAACGCTAATACTGCACGCGAAGCCCAGAGGCCACCACGCGTACCACAACTACTTCAAGCATGGCTTCAAGCTAAGCACCTCGCCGTCGCTACCCCCATATGCTGGGGGTTGAGTGGACGGACGGTATGGCGGGATGGCTTTAAGCCTGGGTGGGGGCCCGTGTCAGCACCCGCCCCCTGGCATACTTGCATGGGGCTTGGCTCAAATCGAGGTTGGAAGCCTTGATATCAAAACAAACGCTACCCGAAGTGAACCCTCTGGTTGCCTTTTTGGCATGTCCTCCATTGCAGCATCAAAGCTGCATTTGATCCTTGAAAGACGAAAAGTTGATGTGGCACGCTGACATTAGGCTTGATGTAAAGGATGTCGCCAATCTAACGAGAGAGAAGAGAATGTGTTGCGCCTTTCTGAGGCAGTGAAATAAGCTTTTGATAGCCGCCATTGTCTGGCTTTGGCGAGCATTGGCAGTGAAAATGAGGAGAAGGAGTAGTAGGGACCAACGCCGAATGACTTTGCGAGGCTGTCAGTCTCTCGTGTCCTGGCGCCTGCACGCAATAACCAGACGATGCTCCAATAGGCTGCGATACCTGGTTGGGATTGAACCCAGTTGATTGATTCGATCCCGCAGTTTTGTACATACAGGCCAGCTGACGAGGTGCCATGATGATAGATGAGAGAAGATAGAGAGAGGAAGAGCAAGAGCAAGTTAGAGAAAGAGGGAGGAAGAGGAAGGTTGAGGGAGGAAGAGGAAGGTTGAGGGAGGAAGAGGAAGGTTAAGGGAGGAAGAGGAAGGTTGAGGGAGGAGGAAGATAGGGGGTTGAAGGCAGGGGATGCAAGGGACCAGTTTGAGGCCAATCAGCGTTCCAAATCGAGAGCCCCCGAGATGGTTACGGGTGATTGTCAAGGATGGTAAGTCGCCGGAGAAGGTGTCTTCCAAATGAAAAAGAAAGGAGAGAGAAACCCAAATCACCCAGACAAGGCAGTAGGATGCTTGTCGTCAGATCCATATCCCAAATTGTGTCGACGCCAATGCAACTTGTTCTGTGAATAGTTATCACTCTAAAGGGCCCGGATGAGAGCGCCGGTGACGGCAATTGGATGGCCTTCTTCGTGATCGCCGCCCAGTATTCTGATGCTTCTTGTATCGACAAGGAAAAGCTTGCGCCCAGGAACGCCAGAGTTGCTACGCCCCAGCCGGATATGCAACCCCTGTCTGTCTTCCAGAAAGGTTCCTAGGATAAACTCATCCAAGGAGCGGGAAAGACCATCTTATCTTCGATCGTTATCGAAGATTTAGCGAGTATTTCCCGTTCTCTAGCCGGTGGAACTGAGGTCGCTTATATATACTGCGACTACAAACGCCAGGACGAGCAAACAGCCCTCGAACTTCTTTCCAGCCTCACAAAGCAGCTGTGTCTCTCAATGGAATCCTTGCTGCCGGGTGTGAGAGCGCTCTATAAGAAACACGCATCAAAGTGCACCAGGCCATCTCGTCAGGAAATGACTCAGGTGTTGGGGGAAGTCATTTAGGGCTTTACTCGAGTTTACGTCGTTGTTAACGCACTCGATGAGTTGCTCGATAATGACGACCATCAAAATGTATGGGTGGACGAGCTGGGCAATTTTGGACGATCTTCCCTAAACCTAAAAATATTTGTCACTTCAAGGCCACCCACTTCTTGCAGATATCAGCCAATTCTTCTACGACGCCTCCAAAGTATGACAGGCTAGGGTGCATATACCTAGTGAGCCAAACTACCAAAAGATAGGCCGCTGTTCTGCTTGCAAGGCAGAACACGGAATGCACACTATATAAGCAATGTCAACCTGTGACACAAAGTGGACATATTTGCTAACTAGGATAACGTGGGGGCATATGTGGAAGGGCAGCTTTCAAATATGCCAGACTCATCGCTCCTCTATACTAATAAATTCCCTATCAAAAAAGTTCTCTGGCAAGAGGTCAAGGACACAATATTATAAGCTATCCGGGGAATGTAAGTTGTTATTGTGCATACTAAGATGTCAGTTTTATAATTTATATTAAAGTGGTCAGTTACGGATCCGAATAGCCTGACTGGAACCCTGGACATTAAACGCTCTTGAGTTAAGACTTGTACGATATAAGGGCTACCGGCTTGTTTTCACTATACCTTTAAGTAACTGGGTATACCTCAGGACTTCGTAGTTTAGATTCGAGATTGGCGTTGGTGATGGTTGCGTATCAGGTCCCAACTTTAGCAACTTGTGCCTGTTGTTGGCACTTTGGTTCTATCGTCTCTTTATTAAAGTTGTTAGGTTAAATGAAGAGCTCCGCTTGTTGTTGGGACGACATTTGGATGGATCAATGCTTGACCCTTCTGGCGTCATATACAGACTCTCTTGTACTATCAGAAAACGGCGTGCTTTGTTATAGAAGGAGGTGCGTAAGATGAATGAGGGGCATTAGAACAACATCAGGGAATATCTTCATATTGTTGTTAGTGTCAGACTGACAGCAGACTCTTCAAGTTGTCCGTCTCGGCGGTCAATGAGGCGGAATAGATGGGTCGTGGAATCCCATGGCTTTGCAAAAGAACGGTGAAGAATCCCAAACAAAGTCTGATGAAGAAGAAGCTGCCACCTGTTGAAGAGGGGTCTACTGCTGATCACTTCGGTTGCTCCCGTCGATCTAGCTTGGAAATGCCGCTGTGTTTGGTTGAGAAAGTTTTTTGCTAACTATTCAGGCTTGAGCTTCTTACCAAGAGACGTTAGAGAGATACTTTATACTCACCTGCCGAGCCCCTCCGCGACTCCGTATCAAGGTCATCGCCCAACTTCTGCAGGGCACCTACCTCACTAAAGTGACGAGGAGGGACCTAGCTGGTGAGGGGGTTCCTCTCAAGAGCTCCCATCGACGGGAATCTACAACCATCAGGCACCGTCACCCGGCGCCGTTTACCAGCTGGCCTTCGCTGGCTCGCCGGTTTCAGTGAGTCGTTCCCCTCCACTGTCATGTCACCGCTTCCCCTTTTCGCATCCAATCCATAAGGTCGGGTATCCAGTCGCCGCTCTGCTATCTTCCGCCGCCGCCTAAGGTAGCCCCCCAAAACCACCGACCCCCCCCCCTTTGCCAACCGAACCGCGTTTGTTTGGGTTTCCCTTTTTTTAACCTTGCCCGAAAGCCAGCTTCCGTTCTTCCTCGTCGTCGTTATCTATCGAAACACTCCTCCCTTAAACCAACCACCAAATCCCTTCCACCACACCAACATCACACACATCCCGACAAAATGTCCTGGCAAGATCAGTGCCTATTTCCGCTTACTCCCTCTCCCGACCTTGGGAGCTGTTTCATACCTAACCCCACCTCGACAGAAGCTGGGAGAATGCAAACTAACCTCTTAAATGTCGTGAGCAGCCTATATTGACTCGAGGTACGATATATTATTAGAAACCGCCCACTCCTTTGGAACAACGAATCGCGCCGCCGCCATCGACTGCCATGCGCTTGATTGCTTGCGCCTTGGCGATGGCTGTTCGGCCTTGAGAGAATGCGGAGAACTACCTATACATGAAACGGGACATGATGAGCTAAGATATAACCTCCTACATATAGACTTATTAGCTCCGGCCACGTCGATCAGGCCGCCATCATCAGCGCCGCTGGTGACAGCACCTGGGCTGTGTCTCCCGGCTTCACTGTACGCCCTACCATATCAACTCCCCTGATTTTCTGTCCCCGCCCTTTCCCTGCCCCCATCTCTATCTCTCTCTCCCCGGCGCGCACAACTGGTCGGACATATACCATCTCCGAGGAATATTGAATGCTACTATAGCAGGCTTTGTTTACGCCGGGGAAGCAGAAAGCAGGAGCGAGAGAAAGGGACAGCTAGGATGGGAAGCTCCGATGCTGTGATGGGCACCAATGTTCCAGGAAAAGCTAACATGGCATGTGAACGTATTGTAGGTGAGCGCCGATGAGATGAAGTCCATCGCCGCCCTCTTCACCCTCGCCGACGCTTGCAGTCTCCACGTTGGCGGTCAGCGCTACATTGTCTTTAGGGGCGAAGATCGTTCCGTCTACGGTCGTCAGGTGCGTTTACTACAATACCTCTGCTTCTCTATCCCCCATATTATGCCTCGTTCTCGCGCCGAGCCAAGTGGCTGAGTTCTGCTCAGAGCTCCCCCACGTCTCCAAACGTCGCATGTTCAAGCTTACTGACGATTTTCTCCCGCCAAACAGGGCAAGACCGGTATCGTCATCGCCAAGACGAAACAGGCCATCCTCATCGCCCACCACGACGAGAACACTCAGGCCGGCAACGCAGCAGCGACCGTCGAGGCGCTCGCCGATTACCTCGTCGAGCTTGACTACTAAGTCAGTTTCATCTTGGAGGTAATAGTTGGGGGGGAGGGGGGGACGAGATGTTACGAACTCAAGCGACACAAGGGCTGACCAAGCCATCGGGACCCGACTGCTCATTCGCAGTAACCAGTGTAACCCTCAGAAGGGTAGGCATCGGCCTAAAAGACGCATGCAGAGGCTCACTGACGCACGGGCTCACGGTGAGCAGGGCTCACAGTGAGCAACAACACCAGTGAGCCATCACCACACTATAGGGGTTCACGCTCGCGTGAACAGCCAGAAACAGATATCTTGCAATAGGGCGAGGAGGTATAAAGGGACGACTGGAGAACTCAGATTGTCAGATAATTCGACAGTAGTCAATTGATCATTATCACCGAGACTAGTATAACGCTACCATACTTGTTGTGAACCCTTTGGCTTCACCGAACGTCTTCTGATAGTATCAACCTTCAGCTATCCCACTTAGGCAGATCAGACTGCCGTTCGTCACACGAGATGATTGGACGTCTTGAGAATCACTGCCAGGAGAAAAAAGTGATAGCGGGAAAGGGAAGGAGAATGGAGGGCGTAGGACAGAAGGATGGAAAGAAACACTTTCCTGTGAAGGAGTATAGGGGGGCTGGTGTACTGGATGGATGGTATCCTTTAAATAGGCATAAACCCTTAGGAATGTTTTTTTTTTTTTTACTGACAACACATTTTGGCGGCTTTTGCTTTTTCTTCAAAGCTGAAGCTTCCGCTTGTTAGAAACTTGACGCAACGCTTCCTCCGAAAGACTTATGATTTTATAGACCATTTAAAACCCCACCGTCTATATAGTAGTATCTGATTACCTCCCCATAATCATACATGAAAAGAAAGCCTATTACTTCTCCATGCACGCAGATCACTGTATATAATTCTCTGCTGATTACACTAATTCGCGAAGCTATCTCTCCGTAATACCTCTGGATCCTCTCGGGCTTCCCCAAGAATCCCCCTCATCCGATCATACAATCCCTCGTTCTCTTTTTTCCACCTCCCACCATTCGGAAATACTTCTCTCCGTAGTTTGTTGACCCAAGGTATCAACGGCTGGTAGTATAACGTGAAGTTTTCTTGTGCGGATTTGATGAAATCTCCTTCATCATCCACTTTCGCCTTCTTCAAGTCTGCCAACATTACCGGGCGGATATAATTCCATTGGTCAAACTCTTCAATAACTCTGCTCTCGTTTGGCCCGTCGTAGTGGACGCAGATCCAGAATAGAACCCAAAAGAACGACTCCAGATCGTGCATAAAGGAATGTTGTTCGCCCAGAAGGACCCCAATTGCCATGAACGCCCTAGTGCCGGTCATGCCCTTTGCTCCGGAGGCACTTTCTCGTTCCTTTCTAACAGCAAGGTCTAGGTCGATTAAGAACGAAGGCCAGGAAGGGTTGTTATCGTCCTCATTAATTATAAGGTTATTAATGGAAATATCTCTATGAAGGAGGCCGGCCTTTCTCCATAGGGACTCGTGTCCGTCAATGCAGCCTTTCAACGCAGCAAGTAGGGCCGCTCGGGAGCTTGCTTTATAGATGGGTTGTCCATAATCGCGAAGAATGACTCGCCGATGTACCCGATTCGGCAGCGCATCACTGGTCGGAGATACCGTATAGGATCGCTTGCTGGAGGGTAAAGCGGCGTCGGTTTGGCTAGATGACCGTTTCTTGCCAGCTATGCTAGTACTGCGGCCTTTCCGTGAGGCACTAGCCGTAGCCGTCCTGGTCGACGGCGTCGAGTGTTCCGGCCTGTAGTTCTTCGCCGTACTAACATCCATTCCTCCCCGAACGTTGCTTCGGACATCGTCATCGGTTCCGCGCACTTGGACCGTCTCGTAGTGATAGTATCGAGCTACGTTCACTACCCCTTTATCGGTCGCATCTCGCAGCAGCTCCCCTTCCTCGTCGCGCTCAGGGTACTGCCAGGAATCCTTAATGACTAGTGGCGTCTGCGGGTCTCCCTCGGGATGGGCCTTCCAGCAGGTCGTTGCCCGGCCGGATATACAACGTGCGCGTAGCATTACTTCATTAATGATGAGACGCTCTGTTGAGCCATTCCTCTTGATCTGGACGAACTGCTTGTCATCCTCCTTTATGATGGATGGATCGAACCCAAGCTCCTCCTCGCTCATCCAGAGAAAGGCGAGGACCGTTGATACGAACTGTAAGCCCTCGTTGTTGATATCGAACTGTTTGGATGCGATGGCCCCGAGCCGATCAAACTCCCATAATCTCATGAGTGACCCACAGATAGTAAATCCCAAGACGAAGCGACGACTGTTCTGCGTGTCTTGAGCAGCGAATACTTCCCTCGCGTACTTCCCGAGATCGAGCCACGCGTTTGACGCTATATCGGCCGAACGATTGCTCTTCAGCTCGCCCGGTACGAGGACATGCGACCAGTTCCATTGAGTATCCTTTCCACCCTTTGAGTCATCCACGAAGCCGACGTCCAATTTGCGTTCCGCTTTCGAGCCGAGGATCGGTTTATTAGGTTGTACTAGCAGCCTTCGTTGCGGCGTCGGCGTCGGGGTGTACTCTTCTGCAAACATTGCCAGTTTCTCGCTCACTTCTGCAAGCCAGGCCAGGACACGGTCCTGGTTCGCATCTGTCGGCCACCCGCGCCAACCAGTACGGAAGAGTGGTTCGCTGCCCTCCATGCACTTGTTGAAGACGGCCTCTGATGCTGTCTTTAGACCTGCCACCCGACCGAAAAAGATGTTATGGAAGTTAGGAAGGTCGACGTACATAGCGCCGAGCTCATCCTTGAGGACCATGTCCACATGCCTACGATATTCGGAGGAGTTTGCAAAACTGTTCGTATTGAAAGACTTCGGAGTTTGAAGAAAGGAAAATACTATTGGTCGGGGAGGCGGGGTGGCTTCGGTAACGGCACAGTACACTTGGCGCCAGATCTCATCGTCGGGCTTGTTGGTGATGACTGCATTGAAAAGTGGTTCGAATTGGTCCGAGTCGAAGTTGTACAAGTCGTCGGAGATGAGGGCGGGTATACGTTTCAACAGATCGATTTGAAGGGTACCACGGCCAGTATTCGAACGTAGAAGAGAGGTAATAGGGAGGATTTGGAGTGTATTCAGAAGCCTAAACGCAAGATTCTGCAAATCTAAACAATGGTTAGATGGGCATCTCGGCAACATAGGCCTGTCTCACTCACCTTGTTGGCCCAGCTGACTAACCGCGTCTAGCGCAGGACAGGAGATGCCCCTATCTTTACAAACTGATTCGAATGAAGCACGGAAGGCATCTAGGCCTGTGCCGATGGGATGTTCTCGGATGATCTCTGACTGAGGTCGATCCGTCATGGCGATGGTGATGATGTTCTTGAGACGCGGCTATGGAAGGGGGCGAAGGTCGCGTTTCGTGAAATGTTGCGTCTAGTATTATCACGTGGTCAACTGTCAGATCGACGGACGGTTGAGACGTTGGGAACAATAGGTTAGGAAAATGATTGATTGCCGGCTTGGTTGGAGAAAGTAAAATGGGATGATAACTGCATTCGCCAAGTAGTTTGAAGAGGAGAAGAAGACAAGAATACAAGGGAGCCTTGCACGGAGTGTTCGAAGGCTCCATAATGCACGTGACTGAAAGGATGTGTCACAAACGAAAGAGTGGCTGGGGCGGCCAGGTGCCCAGATTCAGAGAGAAGAGTGGGGCCTACATACGGATGAACCTATGGGTGTGCGGATCACATTACTATGTACCCTGAACGTCAGATTCGGACCAGTAGGTGGCTGTCAAAGTGGCCAGGCCCGCTTCTGAAACTTCTGGGATTGGGCACCCCCCAATGCTGTCAAGCTGCTAACTTTGCAAGTACCTAAGCCCTGCAAAAAGGAGCCCCTGACTGGTAGTACGTTCCCTCGTAGATCGAGGCATCGAGAGCCTCCGACTGTTCAAGAGGCGTTGAAAGAACTTTTGAAGACAGGTAGGCGACACTGAATGCCGATCCATCTTTCTTTCCCTATGCTGTAAATACCGGTACAGGTACTGACACCATCTTTCTAGCAAACGACCTCATCGAAAATAAAGACCCCAATCGGGTCAAATTTCTCAGAAGGGACATCTTGGACTTCGTGAACAACACTCACCTGGCGAAGAAATCTGAGGGTATTGCTAGCTCAGCGGCAGCACAGGGCCAGACTCTCAGAGATGAAATCAGCGGCGGAGCTTATGGCACCGCAGGCGATGTGGAAGCCGAGGGAGAAACGCAGTGTGGGGGCGTGAGCATGAGAGACGAGGAGCAAGCTAGAAAGGAGGCAAGCCAGATTGATGCCAGTAACTGCGGTGATCGCTTTGATTGGGGATCTGGTGGGCCTCCGGGCCCTACTTGTTGAGTGTGAAGGAGGGTTTCGGCCCGGTCTAAGAGTAAGGAGAATACCTTTACTAGATAAGCGAAGGGGAAGCAGAATGTATGGGGGTGGGAGGGAGAGGATCTGGCGTTTGAAGGACCAAGAATTGGCAGTTTGAAAGATGGGATACGGTAAACAAAACCTGGAATGAAGGATAATATGTCTTAGGATATTGCGAGCTTTCTCATATTTCATATCGCAGAGGCAGTGTCATGAGCGCGCCACAAGACAGTCTCTACCGCGCATTTTAGCGAACGATAGATCACAATCCTTACCTAGATCGACGTACAGTCCAATGCAATGCAGTCCTCACCTCGATGTACGTCCCTCCTGCATGCCTGTCCCGTGACACTACAGGGACTCTTGGGCATCTTCCCAGACTGCGCTTTCATCGGAAGCATCAGAGACCGAGTCGTCGTCTTCACCACTGCTGGGAGGAGGTCCGCTATAATCCACCAGAAACTGGTTCAAGTTCACCTCCCCCAATCTCCTCCAGTCCACCCCGCGTATCTTGCAATTCTTTCTCTCTACCTTCTCCCCATTCTGTAACACGTACGGATCGCTCGGGTCAAAGTTCACCGGATCATCGAGCAACCTAGCGCCTACCGCTCTGCGCATCTTTTCCTTGCTGTCTTGCCACCAGTTGACGTCCGTAGAGACCTCGACCGTCATGGCAAACCTCCCTTTCAGGTCAATATCCTCGCGCCGTAATAGTATGGCCGTTCGGACAACTGGAGGCACCCCTGTCTTGGCATCTTTGTTCTCCAGAAACACGAATTGGACTGCGTTCGGATCGCCGCTGACCCGCCCCTCGTGACAGATCTTGCCCGTTATTAACGCAGAAGCGGTGTACTGTACCGCAACGCTCCTGCCCTTGCTATACTCTGCGTTGACCGAAGCGATGCCGTCGTAGCCGACAGTCGGACCAAAAGATAGCTCGGAAGATGATACCGCGCTGACGGGCGTGAAACGGCTCAGCTTGGGATCCTCCTCAGACGGCACAATTCGCTTTGGGACAGGATCCCACGCCGAGAGGTTGCCACCCGGTGGCACACCGGGTCGGGAATCCGAGGCGAAGAAGACAAGGCTGATGCGTACGGCGCGGAATCGGTGCCGGGTTTCGACGCTGCCGGGAGTCATGTTCCACTCCAGCACAATGAGGGTACATGGCGTGCGGTTGCCGTTGGCGAGACCGGGCTTGCGGAAATAATCGTCGGGTTGGAGGCGGAGATGTGAGGGAAAGGATATGGAGTGGAAGCCGTGTACAACGTGGACGAGGCGGCCGCGGACGACGGTGGTGCCTTTCCTGTCGGAACCGGTAACGTATTGACGATTGACCTGGTAGGGACCCTTGTTCCGGATCTTGAAGCCAGCTGCTTCATCGTTTGAAGCGCAGAGAGGGATGTCGAAGGTGAAGTTGTCGATGTTATCCATCTTCCCAGAGTTAGCTCGCGAGTCGTGGTCAGTGTAGAATTGGGAAGAGTAACTCTTACAACTCCGAGTATTTACTAAGCAGACGGAAACATGGAACACAATGAAGATTGTCAGGCCAGAGGAGGAGTTCGATATGATGAATCCTCAACTCCCATCGAGAAAGAGGCGGCGTTCTCCCACATGGTTGTCTTGGGTACCAACCAGGCCCATCAGGCTCATCAGCTTGACGATTCTGTATGTATTCACCATCGGCTCTGTTTGAATAGATGCAGGTGCAGACGAGGCTCCTGAGTCCCAACAGCAAATCAGCATGCATCCCACACTTCCCCGCTTCTTCAAGCGGCTGAAGCCACCGCAGCTGCATGTCTCACCGGACACAGGAAGGTGTCACGACCGGCCCATCTCTGCTCAGCCTGACCTGCTTGGTACCTGCTCCTTCCAATAGCAGTCCTCTTCCAGCGACATCTGTCTTATCATGCATCGGGCTCCATCAACACGCACATCTGGCAGGTGCATCTTTCAGCTTCTTATCATGCATATTCTCCCACCTTTTGACCATTTTGCTTACAGTGCCTTCGCGGCGGGGTAGGGTCCAGAACCGAAGGTGGAGGGCGCCACGGTCGAGTGGGTGAAAACCAACAGAAAACAACATCTGTTAGATCCAGTGTTTATATCCATTGGAGGATGATAGACATAGAGGTGTTCAGAAAGAGAATATTGCAGGGGGGCTTTGAGGATGACCTTCCATTCTGTATCCCACCTTACGCGCAAGCCTCCTTCCAAAGGTGTCTGAATACCTACTGAAGCCTGATACCCTACCAGCGCCTTCCCAGCTGCACTCATGACGGGATTCTAGACGGGGAGTCCATGTGATGAGGAGTCTCCCGTGTATTGCTGCCTTAAGGCATCGTTACCTTAAGTTCAGATAGGCCTACCGATGTCTCCTTTGAGGGGTATCTTGGCTGTGTGGAGGGCAAGAGTGATGGTTATGTGTCCGGAGTTGTGTAGCGCCTTACGACACGGTTCCGCCTGCGTTGCAGAATTCGCCCATCCAATAACTGTCAGCTCTTGCCTAATATGTATCCCGAATACAAGACGCGCCAAGCTAGAAAAATTGGATTGGTTCACTGAGCGAGTGTCCCCCCACCTTCCCATGATTTGACAACTGCCCATTTCGAGTTCTGGGCGTCCAGGAAAGCGAGACATGTCTGCTTGAGATTAGGTCCCGCGGCCTGTGAGGGGACGGAAGAACACAAACTAGGAAGGGCAGATTATCTCATCAGTCAGATGTTGGAAAGCACTGTTTGAGGTACATCGGGGCCCCCCTCTTTTTTGTAGTACCTTTCACTCCTGCCCTGGGACATCTACTCGCAGCCATTTCGAGGTTCTGGTATTCTCTCATATGAGTAGGACCCATCGATACTCAGGTTACTATCCAAATATGTCCGTGCATTGAGAGCCCTTCCCGTGTTCTTCTACCCAAGGTAACTAGAGAAGTCCGTCTTATTGTGAGAAGTCTCTCTCAACACAGAGCTTTCCACATCCGGATGTATCAATCCGGCATGCACGAGTACCCTGTTCACGAGGAGTCTAGGATTGGGAACTTCGCCAGTTTTGCATGTGAATAGTTCCGCCAGGTCGACGTATTTGGTGCCGGAGTCTTGCAACTTGGTGAAAACCTTGTTTAGGAGCTTGGCTGGTGTGACGGATTTCACCAGTCGATCCAGAGCTTTGTCCTCTCGAAGACAATGAAGCACTAGGGCAGCTACCCCGGCGGCTACAGCGGTGGCCACCGAGTTACCACCATCGGAATCAGCCGCACCAGGAAGGACGTTCTCGCTTGGGAATATGTAGTCGGTCTTGTCAGGCGTAACATACTTTTGTGGCAAGTTGTAGGTGGTGGCCGCACCGATCTTTCGTAGAGACTCCTTCTGTGACGTTTCGCACTCGGCTGGATAGTATCGCGTGTCGGCCGGGTCACTGCCTCTGTTGTCCCTAGCTGCGCAGTACACCACGGCTGTGGATTTGTCGAGCATCTTCCTGAGCAATTCAGCTTCGTCTATGACTTCAGGTGTCACTTTGAAGTTCCAGCTCATTGAGATAATATCCGCACCTTCGTCCAGTGCCCATCTGACTGCCTATACGTATGCGCCCATTGTTATACTGTCAGTGAAATAATCTAGGCGTCACTCATCCGATGAAGAAATAAAAACGTAATATGACAGCAACTCAGGGGTCATGGTAGAGAATGAACGCACCGAGACTGCTTGGTCCACTTCTAGCTCGGGATTTGGAAGGTCACCTGGATGATCTTGATTGTCGATTTTCGCCACCAAGATCTCCACGAACGGGCAAAGACTAGATATAATCCACGCCATCTTGCTACCATGTCCCTTTGTTGAGGTGTAGAAGGGGGCGAGACGGCCGTCTAAGGAGCTTTGCGGAAAGCCATTGCAGGCAAGATGGGTACCCAAGTCGCTGTATTCAGGGTTGACGCCATCATCCATCAGGGCCACCTTAACTTTCCTCCCGGTGCTGATTGCCCGCTGCATGTTTTTGAGAGCCAGCGCAAATTTTCCTGCCGCTTCGAATCCCGCGTGTTTTCTGTGGTATGTGTGTCAGTAAAAAGTTACCCGCTGCTAATTCCAGTGGTTCTAGCTGGACAATCACTTACGAGGCTTTGGTCGGAGAACCTTGAGACTTGTCCTTGCCAGATGGTGTATTACCCGAACCTTCCATATCAGTTTTGTCAATTACAACATCAATCTCCTGCCCCTTGTCCGTCTTAAATCGCTTTTTGAGTCTTTTCTTGAACTTGTCGAGGTTATCAATGTTACGCTGAGGAGTCTCAAGCCCCTATGTATCAGGGACCATGGCAAAAAAATCAGCTCAGGTTCGTGATCAGTGTCCTTTCAAATCCCGGCAACGTTGGATTCACTAACCTCTTCGGCTCTCACGACGATCTTTCTTAACTGTTTACGATTTCAGTTAGTTATAAATCGGCAGAAGCAGTGAGAAAAGCGAGAGATGAAAGAAGCTTGACGGCTTCTTCAAGTGTACACATTCGAAGTTGGATCAGGACAAACCTTGGGAAGTTGGACCAGGCCGTTCTGGTCTGACCAGTGATGCAGAACAGCGTTCGTTCCAGTCGAGTAGAGGGATAGCTCGATTAGACGTCGAGCTTTCTTAATGGTGGGCACAGCCAGGTCTGGTCTATCCCAGTCCAGAAATCGGATCTCATCCATGCACTCGAGGCACTTTTCGATTGCCTCTTCGCTGCAAACCCGATCAGGATTGTCGTCAACCACCAGCTTCAGGATCTTAGTGACTCCTTTGTCCTTGAGCCATCGAAAAACTTTGATGATGTTTGCTGCGTCATTGTCTGCGATGGTCTTGAGCTGGTCTTTGGACTGTACCACGTTACTAGAGCTGTCCAGTAGTTCGGGGCGGAGGCTCAGAGACACTAGCGCAAGGCGAGATTCAAACTTCAAGAAGTCATAATTGTTGGTTGTTCTGTGCGTAACCCGCGTCGGGAGCCGAAAGACGCAGTCCTTTGGTCTGGATTCTGTATACCGGCCATTATCGTGTCAGCCCGGTTCATCTTGGTATGTTTACGGCTGGGATAATAAATGATCTTTCCATCCAATATAGCTGACACCTACGTTTATTCTGCGCCTCGGTCTTCCTCGTGTCGGTATCTTGAAAAAAACAGCGAATCATGTCTTCGTAGCCTCCAGACATATCATGGATGTTGTTCTCCAGGTAACTGACAATTCTTCCCGAGTTCTCCAAAGAGCCTGAATCATACTGCCATGGCTCTTTGTGCTTCTCAATTGCTCCCTCGGATTCTTTCTGCCCATCTTCGTCTGCGTTCGGATCCTTAGCCGTGGTGCCCATGTGCTTTTCTTCTGTACGTGTTTTGGAATTGATGGGTTCGTTGGGATGATCTTTTTCCGGCGGTTTGTCGAGCCTCCAGCTATTAGCTCGGGGACCAAGCTTGAAATCATTGCCTGATTTGCCTTTCGCTTTAGGTCGGCTGGCCTGGCCGTCAGCCCCTTTGTTCTTGCTGTTGGTGAGAGTTGTTGTTGCTGTCGGTGGGTCCTGGGACAGTCTCTTCAAGCTCTCAACACTCTGCGTTCTCGTTTCCAGATGGAAAGTGTAAGGAGGGTGTCCTGCAGAATTGTGTTGTTTTAGTACGTCGGGGTATCCTTTTACCAGCTCCTTAATGATGCCGTGATAGTACCCTTTGAACTCGGGAAGGTACTTGTTCGCTTTTGCGGCCCTTTTGCATTCGTCACACCAATCTGATTGCTTGAGTTCTTTCGTCTGACATGGAATGGTGCGCCTTCCGAGTCTTTCGAAGTGTAGTGCATCGTGCAGTGGCGTGTTCCCATTCTCCAATTTAGCGGCTGATTTGCGTCTCTGCGTGAATGCGTTCGGTTGTGAATTCGGACTGACAGAAGAGATGATGCCTTTAGCGTCGTGGATGTTGTGACGAACAACAAGATGAAGGCAGTTCTCCTCTTTCGCATTCCTCATAGCAATTGCGGCGCTCCGGTTTGAATCATCAACCAGCTTGCAAATTCGACTTGTGAACCCCCTAAAGCGGACCGGTTCCTTGTTCACTTCAACATCTATGGCTTGGTGTAGTATGGGAATAGCATGGCGTGATGAACAGATTTGATCAGGCTCCTGCTCCAGAATAAGACCCAGGAGGAATAATGTCATCTGTAAAGTCGTCGCGGTTGCATGTTCCATGACAGTGTGGATGAATGACTGTTGGATGCACTTCGTTATTTCGGGACGATAAAACTCTTCTTTCTCATGTCGAAGAGCCTCCAACTTTGCTTGGTCTGGCGTGGCGAGTTCCGCCGGCTGGTTCTGACTGTTGTCCTTTTCCAACTTGCCTGTTTTCTCCACCTCATCCCAATCCTTCAGAAGCTTCCTCAAATCTGGATCATTGGTGATGTTCTGCCAGAGCGTGGTCGGGTCGGTTGATGCTTGTGGTACCGGTGTTTCTTCTTCGGGGAAATAAACGGGATCGCCCCCGCCTTCGGAGGCAGAATCACTGCTGCTCCGATCACTTTGATCTGGCTGGCTATTTGTGTCGTCGCTGTCGGAGTCACCCTCGTGTCGATCCAGTGGCTTCATCTTGGCCTCTTTGCCCTGAGGAGTGTTCAATAGAAGGTATGAGTTTGCTAGTGTGGTTCTTGCCGTGGGAGGGGAAGTTTCGTAAAGCAGTTTGAAGAGAGGGGAGATCAGAGGTAAACGGATGGGTATAAGAAACAGAGAATCCGCGGTAAAAGGGCGATGAGGCTTCACGTTGGGGACGTAGATCAATGAAATCCGTTAGGATGTTAGGTGGGTTTTTCCATCAACAGGATATCGGCACGGCTGGTCAGCACAAGAATGAAGCTCTGCCGCCATGTGCGATTGGGTCCAAAGGGACTGAAGGAGGCGACACTGCCGTCGAGAAACTGCTCACTTCCCCTTGGGCTGTTGCTCTGCTCGGATACGAAGTGGGGACTGCAACCTTGGTACAAGTACATTGAGATATTCCTGCAGTGCCATCGATAGTGTGGCCAAGGATGGCTATAAGGTACGTAGGGTAGTACATGGAACACTTTTTGTTTACCGCGCCTTCCTGGAGTAGCCGTGTGGGCGGTTACACACGTTTATACCTACCTGCATATGTAATGTGCTGTGTAACTTCCGTTGCTCCATCCACTTGCCAACCCTTTGTTTGCAGTGACCACGGGATGATATGCAAGTATGTCCAATACTCCCTCTCCCTCTGAAGTAAGCACACCCCGCAGGCGGGGGCCGCAGTGCCGCAAGCTGACGGGACGGGAGCCGACTCTACCTCTGCACAGTATCTCTGCTCAATTTTCACATACAGCACGACCCGAACTCAGACCGGGGCGTACGCGAGACACATCTCAACGTTCGACTCAGCTCTATCTACTACTTGCCTGCATTTCCATACTTGTTTTCTTTCACTTGCAAGAGTCAAGATTAGCCACAGTTTGCTGCAAATCTGTCCTTCATCGAATCCTCTCCATGCGACCCAAGTTATCACTCGCGGCCTGCACATTTTACAGCCTCATAGCCCAAGAAATCTTGCAGTCCGAGGGCGAAACTTGTCACGGAAACAGGCCCGAGTTGCGTTACCTTCTGGCAGTGAGTTGCTCATATCCCGGCGGTTTTCTCATCTACCTTACATCCCGCTGTCTTATATGTCGGTTCTGACCTGACACCTTCCGGCTTTTTTTTTATTTCTGTCTCCACGATCAGATCCAAGGGCAAAGCAGAAACTATCCGGAGGGAGTCATCTTTCCGGATCGTGGAACGATCAGGAGTCCAGAGACCCAGGCGACAATATACAATGGATCCTCCAGATCTCAACAGGAACAATGTCAGGCAACACCTTGGGCAAAGTCATGATGTGTCTCTTGGTATTCTGGCGCGAGATCCTACAACCTTCAAGTCTCTATCCGAAACCACATTAACGTACGTTTCTCACGGGAGCTCATCTGCCCCAACATTTTTTTTTTTTTTTTTTTTTTTTGGCGTTGAGGCTAACTGGCCGCCCTTTTACTAAGCTTTTTCAATGTTTCTGGCTTTGCAGAGCAGTATGCTTCTCCTGCGGACATCCCCGAAATTGTAGACGGGTTTCTTTCGGGCGTTCGTATTGACTCAAATCGTTTTCACTATAACACATCCGAATTACTCGCGGCTGTTCATGTTGCCAAACTGCAGGACTCGGTAACTCGCTCTGCTCACGAGTTCCTTTGTTACATGCAACAGGTGAGCATGCGACAGGTAAGTGCGAATTGAGCTCAGTATCGCTCATAATCTCGATCACCGAGCAAGCTAACAAGCCATGACAGAGCCGTGGTAGCTATAATGCCTCGTCCAGCATTGTCATATGTGCGGTGGACATAGGCGCAACGATCGTCAAGGAAGTACGTAATTGACTTGGGCATTTTCCCACGCTTTACCTCCAGCTGCATCGGACTGTGGTACCGCATGAACTAACCGATCTGTATCCACGTTCTTTTTGGTTTTGTCCCTGGTTTCCGGTCATTCTCCTCGTATACTATGTTCCCTTTGTCTCAAATGATGTACATGAACTGAGTGGCTAACCTTGGAATACGTTCTGTACTCTGTTCCAGGCCCTCTTCTTAGCAGGTACAGATCCTCTTCATCGATATGACGAACTGTTTGGCCGGGTAACCTTGGTCGTAAGTATGCGCTAGTTTCTTCACTTCCTACCTCGGGCTGAGCAGATATGGCATCACATTATCTCCGCAAAGGAATAGTGGCTGGGGCTAGCTATGGTATTATCTCTGCCTGCCTTTTCAACATATGGCCCTTATAGTCTGGGTTACTGGATTCCCTCTACTGAGTGCTGACGATGAACTCATGCAGGCCTTTTTTGGATCATTACATTGCGCCAAAGACATATCGGAATCGTTAACCATCCTATCTAGCCTGGTCCAAACATGTCGAGAGGACAAAGGTCAATCCAACCTGTCACCACAATTTTTGGTTGCACTTGCTGGGGTCTATACAAATGTTGCTGAGAGGTTTGAGAAAGCCGATAAGCCTTACCGAGTCATCAGTTGCTTCCAAAAGTGCGCTTCCAATTCACCGCACTCACAGGTCAGTATAGTTTGGTTTATTATTCAGTCATCAACCTTTGATGGGCTTACTAACATGACCTCAATACATCCAAAGATTGTCGGAGAGTCTTGCGCCAGAACTTTCGCTACAGGCGAAATTCTCGTAGGCTTGGACAGGCATCTTTTGCAACTCCATGAGGCGCTTGGGCTTGAAGAAGGAGAGTTTTGGAGAATACAGTTTGAAGACGCCCATACACGTAGGTTACCTCTACCAGACTTCTCTCAGTTCTTCAAATGGAACTTATGGACGCATGTGCTGAAGCTTTTCTTCGATCACGCAGGTAGCCTGAGTGCTTACAAGGAGTTAATTCAGGCATTGGATCCGGGCTTTCCATGCACAACCCCACGCTCTCGTCAGACTTACCATAACCTTGTCGAGCGCATATTCGCGAGAGAGACTGTAAAAGGATGGTGTACTTCATCAGCACGTCGTCAAGTCTTCCTTCGTCTACTAATGCCGGATTCTTCCGTCCGCCTTGACGTACTCGGTACTGCCCTCGCTACGGGTCTTTCCAAGATAATTAACACAAGTTCTCTCTTTCCTCCTATCACACTCTATCTTGACGCTGCGGATATTGAGCGTGAGAGCCCGGGGTCCCGTACGGCATGCAAAGCCTATGGCTTGTTGTGTGCAGGACTCCTTTCCCAACAACCAAGCTTGGCAGCGCGGACCTTGGACATTGATCCCTTGGATATAATGCACACAAGGGGCCAAAGATTGCTCTCTATTCTGACAGAGCAACTACGGGCACTGCTCATCAAGCTTCTTTGTTGCCAGAATGTCAACAGAGAGGTCTATATCGTTATCACCATCAGCTCTCCCTCGGAACTAGTACAGGACGTTCTCTCCACTCTTTCCAGCATTGTGCAATCGACAGACACCCGAGTCACCGTCATTCTTTTGCAAACATCATCCAGCCAAGAAGAGCCTGTTTTCTGTGACGCTTCACGGTCTGACACGCCCGAATTCTGTTCAGAAAGGATAGAAAGTGCGGAGATCTCCACTGCGCTTGACCACGACATCAAAGACTGGCTTACTGGACATACCACGCCATCAAAGCTGTTCCTTGATAAGGAAGCGGAGTCAGAGGCCTTTCAGAAGTTGAAAAACTCGGTATCGTCGTCGGAAACCGAGCAATTTTTGGTTTATTTAGAACAGGCATCCAAGGAAGCAGATTCGCCGATACAACCACTACCCCTCTATCAAAGCTCGGCTAGGTTTATCGCAAGAATTATACGTCGTCATGGTCATTGGCTTTTGGTGGCTCTTGTGTGGATCTACAATGCTAGCCGTCCTCTGACTCTCGAGCAACTGGACGAAGCTGTTGACTTTGACTTGACCCTTGGGCCGGAGTTACTCAGAGTTCTTTCATCGAGTGCACCGCAATCAGCGCAAGATGTTCACAATTTCAGCGAAAGAACCCCGACCCTTTTGCGCCGTATGGTGGCAAGGGACATTGTGCAGGTTCTTCCTGGCGTTGTAGTAGTGGACAACGGCTTTGTCTTTCCACTTGATGAACGGCTTCGTCAGTTTCTCAAGAATCCAGAAAATCTCGAGCCCATACTGGCATCTTCACCATCAGGTCATCTCGCCCTTTCTTGTTTTCTGCAGATTAAGTACGAACTTCTGAGACAAACTGACACCGGTGCCACGGAGGTTGATGGGAAAACAATGGTACGGCAAAGCTCACTGGCACCGTATGCATTTGCGTCATGGGCAACACATTACTCGGACTCCTTCACGCCAGACTCCAGCAGCAACGTTCACCACGACGCTATACTGGCAGCAAATGGTACTACTTCCCTTGAAAGTCTCATAGTAGGATTTCTCAACAACTCGGCGGAGGAAGAGAAATGGCTCAAACTTGTCAGGTTTTCGGCCGCTAAATTGTCAAACGGAAAGGTGGTCGGTGGTCTTGCACCTGAGTCCGATGCCCTGCCGGGCATAGTTCAATCCCAACTCAGCCTTTCGCACCGACAGGCCGCCTGCCTCTCTACGATCCTCGCCACTCGATTGGACACTTGGAACAGTGCCTACGACAGCTTGTTACTGAAAGCAATCGATGAAGGCGACCGTTCTCTGTATGAAGCTCTTTGCAAACTGCCCAAGAGAATATGCCACACCTACAAGACGGAGACTATTGCGCGAGCCCTCTTAGAACCGTCGCCACACACGAATGTTTTGTTTGATGGAAAGTTACAGGATCTTTTCACTTCGCTTCCCCCAAGCATGACTCTCTACAGCATTGCTTCCAGGAACCCAGAAATCATTGACTCCATCCTCACCGATTTGGGGAGAACTCAGCACGCTCGCTACCTGTTACATAGGGCGAGTCGGCTTGGAGATTTGCCAATTGTTAAGAAAGTCCTGACAGGAGTCGGTGACAGTGTAGATGATGGCATCAGTACTGGAGGACTGTCTCTGAAGAGTGAATCGCTCCTCCTGGCTGCAGTTTCAGGGCAACTGGAGGTTGTCCAAAAGGCATTGGAGCTTGGTGCTCGTATCAATTGTTGTGCTGAGTCAGGATTGACCGCATTAATGTTGGCCTCCATGAATGGGTTCACAACAATAGTGCGCCTGCTCCTCACCAAGGAAGAACTTGATATCAACGCAAAACACCATGTCACAGGCAATTCTGCTCTCCATCTAGCTAGCCGCGGCGGCTCCATCAAGACAGTCAGACTTCTCTTAGAACATCACGCCGATCCCCTCATGGAGAACTCCAGTGGCTTTCTACCTTTACATCTCGCAATTGCCCAGGGCCATTCCGAGGTAGCAAGTTTTCTCGTGGACAGAATGGAAGGACAGGTAACATACACGACAGTGCCCTTACGAGAACCCATATATCGCGAGTCAAAGACGGCCACCCGCCGCCCCCGAGATTATGATTCGGACGGTACAGACACGGACAGTTACCCAGAAACGGAGTCAGATAGCGATTCGGATTCGGATACAGAACAACCTGCAACCAAGAATGATTCCAGCGGCGGAAGGGCAGAGGAACCAGTGAGGCTTTTCTGTCCATTCAACACCGCCGCGACCTCTGGGATGACTGCCTTGCTCTTGGCCGCACGCCGATGTTATGCACCGATATGCAAGGCTATGATAGCAAAGCATGCCGATGTAAACCTCGTGGATAGCTCGAAAAGGTCGGCTTTGCACCATGCAGCAGAGATTGGCTCAGAAGACTTGGTGAGGCTTCTCCTGGAAGAACGAGCGGATCCCTCTCTTGAGAGCAACTCGGGCCAGATTGCTCTGGATTATGCCTCCCTTTATGGACATGATGGTGTTGTACGGCTGCTCTTGGAACATGACAATGATTTGATCAAGAGACTGGATGAGGACGATGAATCACCTCCTCTTAACGCAGCGTTATCGCCCTGCCAGACTCACGTTGTGTGTACTCTGGTTAAGGCATTCTTGAAGAACGGTATTACCCATTCAGGCCTGACATTAGGGCTGCAAAGAGCAGTAAGGATGCAGAACACATCTGTGGTGGAATTATTGTTGGACAACGGCGTTGACATCAATGCTGTCGACCAATACAAGAACACTGCATTGCATTTCGCGGCTTTTGGTGATCGAGTCAACATGGCAAAGCTCCTTGTGATGAGGAACGCCCGTCTTGACTGTCCGGATAATGGGGGCTTTACACCTCTCATGGATGCCGCCCGCACGGGTTCTCTTTCATCGATGAAGGTCTTGATCGATGCGGGGGCCAACCTAGAGGCACTGAATGACTCTGGATTATCTGCGCTTGATCTGGCGATCAAGAACAAAAAAGTGAAGTGTGGACAATTGCTGCTGGCTAAACTCGCTCAACACAGTTCGGCTTGGATGACCCCGTCGAACAAGAACCTAAGACAGTACTTACGTTTCGCCATCAAAAGTTTAAATACCAACATCGCCATGACTATCCTCCTTGAAGTGATAGGAAAGGAGTCAGAGAGTGGCTTCCGGCCGTCAAGTAAGGAGTTGATCTCTTCGCTGCTCTGGAAAAAGTGGAGTTCGGTACTTGAATTAGTTTTGGCTCATTGGGACGTTTCAAGCCTTCATCTCGGTGTGTACGGGACGGCTCTGCATTACGCTGCTATGCGTCACCAATCTCCTGTTGTCGAACAGATATTGAAGCACCCCAAGCATCCCATCAAATTTGACACGAAAGCCGGTATATATGGGACACCGCTTCAAGCCGCAATTGCCAGTCAGCCAAAAGCGCAGAGAGCGCGTGAATGTTTGGCCACGATAGAACTTCTCCTAAGTCAAGGCGCTGACCCTACCATCGTAGGTGAGGGAATTACCGGTGCGCTGCAGGCGGCAGCCTATAACAGGCACCGCGTGGTTGTCAAAATTCTTTTGGAGAAGCTGGGTCGGAAGGATGTGCTGCGAACTGGTGGACAATTTGGAACAGTCCTCCAGGCCCTCATATCTGGTCCCAAAGAAGACGATGATGAGGTGGGTGAGCTTTTCCATCTTCTCATCAAGCATGGGGAGTCAGTTATGCGAAAAGGAGGGAGTCAGGACTTGACTGCCCTCCACCGAGCTGCCCGGTTTGCATCGTTACCGATAGTGAAACTGGTGAGGGAGCAGCCGGACGTCCACATCGATCAACCCGACCGTATGGGCTGCTTACCCATCCATCATGCTGTGCGACAACAGCGTTCTCGATTGGACATTGTCCGAGCCTTGGATCCGCACTTGGAAACACTATGGAAGTCTGACCACCTCAAGAGATCTATCTTGCATATGGCGGCCGCGGCAGGAGCTTTGGACGTTGTCGAGGAGGTCCTGCACGTTGCGAGCCAAACTGAACCTGCAGGCGATATCGTCAAACTCGTGAATGAGCCAGATGTTGACGGCTGGACTCCATTACATTGGGCCTGTAGGTCCCATGCATATTACGCCGACGATGTCCTAAAGCTTTTGCTTAAGAACGGCGCCGACAAGACTAAGACAACTAAGAAAGGGTGGTTGCCGCGCCATGTTGCAATCTTTCACGGTTCCAGGGGCTTATTACCTTTTCTTGGAGGCGAAAGAGAAGAAGAAGGGGACAGCGAGGAATCCGAGGATAGTGATCACAGCACACGCGGGAGTGACAGGGGGGAACTGCCCACCCAAAAGGCGGAGAACACACACACTAGTTGTGACAGTTGCTTATGTGTAGGTCACCAAACCTATATGCTCGATCATCCTCAAGCTGACACACTGCTTTTACAGTCTAACTACGGGGACGCTTGGCATTGCACTACATGCACCAATGAATGTCCTCAAGATGAGTTTGACTTGTGCTTCAAGTGCTTTCCACACAGAGCCATTGTCCATCCGCCCAGCCATGTCTTCGAGTCGCTGACGGATGGGTGGTATTGGTCATATCACCAAGAAAGGCGCGTTGCCCTTGGCTTGGGACACGACGCCGGATCTGATTCCGATTCTGATTTTTCTGATTCTTCTGATTCCTCTGGTTCCGATTCCAATTAATGCTGACAGTGAGGTGAGGGTGTGACGGGCTGGTCAAAACCTGTTGCTACACTGGCGGCATGCTCAAGCTAGAACGATATTACTCCTTCCCTAAGGAGTAGGGGGAGGGGATATATGGATCGCGTTTTGCTTTTAGGAACAGTTATTGTTGAACATTTCATTCTTATATAACATATGCAGAGTAATGTAGTAGGTATTTATACAGCGAGCGTCTCTCCAGTGAATGAGATTATCTGTCTGGGCGCTTCCTAATGCTCGGGCGAAGATAACAATGAAAAATAATGTAAGTGAATGGAAGATATCTGAGAAGAGGCACCTGCCCTGATTTTGGGAAGATACATTATAAGGCTTGAAGGGTCAGGGTGAAATTGCTCAAAGAGTAGGTAGGTATCTCTGAAAAGTCGGGCTCGCATACTCGTAGCCAAGGCTCCGGCCGTAGAGCCAAAAAGAAAAGGAAATGGAGCTTGGGAAAGAAAATGGAAACGAGCAAAACCAAGGAGGTCAGGAAAAGCGATGCGAGCTAAAACGATGCAGGCACCTTCATCACGTAAGATGGCCGAAATCCGGGGCCGACGTCGAGGATTAGTAAGTCGATGACTGTGATGTCGAGATGAGGATGCGTCCACTAAGACGAACCTCACTAGCAATTGGAGCTGCCCCACTCTTTCAGCCGTTATTCATCAAAGGATGACTCCAATTCTCCTCGAGACATAAAATCGCAACATCCTAACAGTGACGTTGAGGTCTCTCCCAATCATCCAAACATCAATATCACCAAAAGATACCAGAGCCCTCAAGTCCCCAGTCTCAGTTCACCCACTCCTCATCCAGACACAGCGCACTCGCGCACCAAAGAAACAACAACAAAACATCCAAGATGACCTCCTCCGAACCCATCACCCTCACCTACCTAACCGTCGACGTCTTCACCTCCACGCGCTACCTCGGCAACCCCCTCGCGGTCGTCCTCATCCCCGCCTCCCTCCGCCCCCATCTCACACAAGACGTCAAGCAGCGCATCGCCCGCGAATTCAACTTCTCCGAGACCGTCTTCCTGCACACGCTGGACGACGAAGCGCGTGATGGTTTGTCTGTTACAAGCCGGGAGATCGACATCTTCACCATCGAGGAGGAACTCCCCTTTGCCGGCCACCCTACGGTGGGAACAGCGTACTTAGTGCTGAACCATTTGGGCTGGAAGCACGTCGATACGCTTGTTACCAAGGCGGGGCCGATTGCTATTAGACCGCTGGAGGGAGAGGGGGAGAGGGTCAAGGCTACTATTCCGCATGCTGTGCATGTTCATTCGCAGACGCTTGGCGGGATCTTGGGGAGCGGGGAGGTGAAGCCGGAGACGGAGACCATGATCAAAGCTTCGCTGTCCGATGACCCCTATGCTATCTACCCGCCAACACATTACGGCCCTTCCGGGCCTTATCCTTTCCTCCTCTTCGGCTCACTGAATGAGGTACCTGGAGTGACCGCCTGCTGCCCAGCATTGCTCGACTGGCTGCCCCGCTCGTCAGGCAGAGAAGCGCTGCATCAAGTTCCCCAAATCCTGGGAAAGCCCGGTCGCCTCGGAAAGCGGTGGGACATCAAAGTTCAAGCGCTGCGAAGAACAAGTACCTTGATAATTTGATGCCGGTGAGGGGAGCGCCCTTTGGGCCGCTGTTTGAGCTCGAGTGTGGGCCATGGCTCGTCGAACGCCGCCTATTCTACAAGCATCTTCCTTTTCGCAGCCCTAACCAACTCCCCCGTATGCAACTCTCAGCCAATCGATAAGAGTTGCGCCATATCCTGCTGCCTGAATGGGACGGCCTAATCTACCCACTCAGCGGCGGCGTTGATGAGCGACATCAAGACCGCGCTCGACGAGATCGAGACAGCAGCATCGAAGGCTCTCCGAAAAACAATGCCGGTCTGGCGCACAGTCCCCAAGCTTGACCTCTTCTGGTTGGCCGGCATCGCCCCACCCGAAATTATCAGACGAGAAACGGCCCGGGCCGCGGCAGGGCTCCATACCCTCCGGCCCATCACCCGCTCACCCAACGCTTGCGCACGCCCCCACCGCGCGGCTGGTCCCATCTCCACTCCCTCACCGAATCCTAAGCCCCCCCCCCCCCGGATAAAAACACACCGGAGGAAACGTGGCTCCCCCGCCTCCCCGGCCTCCGGAGATGGCTCGCCCCCGACTCGGCAGTACCACCCCGACGCCGGAAAATGTGGACCCTCCCCTCCGAAGCGGACCCGGAGCTCCACTGGCTCACGCACCGACCGGCATGCCTGGCTGATCTACCCTGTGGTATTAGATGTAAGGGGACCTTGTATAAAAATCGTAAGCAAAATAGTAAGGGAAACGGGTAAAAGTTCTTACTATTAATTTTATTTTCACCGCCGATTCGCAGCGCATAGGGGCGGAGAGTGTTTCTGTTCCCCGCTACCAACCATGTCCGGTTCCAAAGTTCCAGAAATTTGGAGTACTTTAAGGGAAAGATAGGCTTTTGCTGCATCTCATCCTTCCACCTAAGTTCAATGCAATCAACATCTTCCAAGTTTGGACGCTGAAGTAGTTCGTCGAAGGACGAAAACTCTATTTCGAAGGCATTATCATATAGAGCTTGAATAGCTACAAATGTAATTAAACAAAAGATCTAGCATGGTACTATAGCAATAGGAAAGGTCACTCTAGAAAAGTGTTAGTTTGAATCAACGGTTAAAGGCAAGAATACA
Source organism: Neurospora tetrasperma FGSC 2508 (assembly GCF_000213175.1). NCBI lineage: Eukaryota > Fungi > Ascomycota > Sordariomycetes > Sordariales > Sordariaceae > Neurospora > Neurospora tetrasperma. The sequence continues at coordinate 5,038,417 of NW_009799099.1, read as the reverse complement.
TATACATCTGCCCCCTTATCAATTTTATTAGCCGATAGCTTATTTTGATTGATCGTAATCTGAGTAGTAAGCCTTGACTGCTTTGTATCCGGATCGCGAACGACAAGTAGCTTGACTTGTTGATAAAGCATATTCTCATAAGTGCTGGGCTGAAAACTAATGCCTCCTATAAGCACCAATGTATGAAAGGCAAGCCGATGTCTAGGATCACAAGGTATATCGACTGCGCGTTCCCACAAAGTGCTAAGAATAAGTAGAATATCGTTTGTTGTAGCTTCGGTTTTCTCAAATGTTTATTTGCATGTGAGGTTGAACTTTTGTGCAAGAGTTAATTGGATCCACTGTGAGAAGAAATGTTAGTATACAGTATCAGTATAGGTAAGGAGGGAATCTACCTGGATAATCTCTCTACGGGCCTTCCTACGGTTGCCAAGTAATGTCCATTGTTCGGAATCTTCGTCTGAATCTTTATTTGAATCTGGATCCCTTCTCTTCGCGAGCACTACAGCATCAGCTTGAGCTACTATATACTTCCATACAGTAATAATAGTTACTGTTGATTGAACTGATTGTACCTGCTTCTGTTCTTCGGTCCCGTCTATACACAGACGCCTGCATCTTGCATAGCGTGTATAGTCGGCCAGAAAGCTCTTGCAGATAGTAATAGACTTTTTCTTATTTCGGCACACACCAAACCAAACCTCATCAGCCTCTTTTTATATTAATTTAAACACATCTATAACGAATCTAAAAAGAATTAGTACGCAATATCAAAGAAATAGAAAAAATGATAAGGTATATACCTATTCCATAGACACTACGCGCGTTCTTGCTCGGTTTTGGTCTTCTTACAAAGCGAACGCTCATGTATTATTACCGTAAATTCGTCGACGTCGGCAAATGCTCTTCTTTTCCGTTCTTCGACGTCGCGTTCAGTCGGCGTTATCGGCGGTTTTCGTAGCTCCATCCCTTCCGTATTGCATAGGGATGGAGTGCGATCAGCACCATGAGACTCAAAACAATACCCTCTCAAGCTGCAATAGCTTACGAGCTCAGTATGTTTGGGAGGAGAAATCCATTAGAAAACTCGGAAGGAGGGTTTCATATGAAAACAACGCAATCCTCACAAGGTAGGGGCCGTAATTCATGCGGTAGAATCAACCGGGAAGAATTGATAAATAATGAATGCAATGAGAATGGACAGAAGTGTGCTTGTTTGGTTCAGTCAGGAATCTGAGGGTAAAGACGCAATATATATCTTGAGGCCCTCTAACTCGCCTGAAGTGATATACGTACGGAGAAAAGTGGTTACCAAAGCCAACCACACCTCCCAAAAGCCAACCACGCTTCCCAAAAGCTAACCACGCTTCCCAAAAGCTAACCACACCTCCCAGTTAGAAGTATTAAGTATATGGAGTAGGTGTCAGGGGTAAATGGCAGGGGTAAGTACCTTGTGTAGTGTATGCCTAGCCCACTCGGCTGGGCTTGGCGTAAGTGGAACGGTGCACTCGATGGCGAAGGCAATGAAAACGGTTGCAAGAAACGGCGGCGGCGTTTTTAGCTGAGTCATCCAAACCCCTGTAAAAACCTCCTCCCATAGACATGCTTCCGATTGGTAGCTTATCTATGGGAGAGCGGACGGGATCCCGAGTTTTCTACCATCTATGGTCGTATGTGATTGAATTACTTTGTTTATTTGGCTATATTGTTATATGCACAAGAAGAGGTATGATTATAGTGGTGGTGGTTATGCTGATGTTGGTGTTGGTGATGGTGATATTGAGGATTTTGAAGTTTTATACGCGAAAGACAGAGACTAGAGGTGGAATTTGAGTCACATTTACGGAGCACAATCGGCCTGCTATAGACTTTCGGAGGTTGTAAATGTGTATGTGACTATGTGAGGTGTGAACCAAAACTTCAGACACCTTGTCTGTTTGCGTGCGTATCTTGAGTCGTGGTGTTTCGGTCTGTTATTGATGGAATCGTATACATCTGCGATCCTAAAGTTGGCGAAAAGGTAAATTATCATATATACCAACTATGTTTGATGAAACGTGACTTTAACATTACCACTATTGTTCTTCCTTCTTCTTCCATCTCGAAGTTCTTCATCCCGTTTTCTCCTACCGAAGCTGCACGCCCAGTCTGAGCCCTTATCTGCCTGATTCTCAACCTCCTTCAGTTGGTCCATTGATGTAGGGAACTTCTCCGACACTTTCAAGCGCAGAGCGAGGCTTTGGATTAACGAATCCCGGAAACCTTTCATCTCGAGTCCATGTAGCTGACCACAAAATACGCCTGTGTAGCACGCAGTTACGAATTGTAGAGTTATACCGGCTTGAGGCAAAAAGAAGTACATGTACCGCACTCTTGATCCTTGGATACCCCTTTTAGAATTGTTGATTTTTTTGTCAGTATAAACGAGGGACACCGGAAGTTAATAAAGAGTGATTGTAGTTGATGAATTTAGAAACTGCACTGTTTCTTTTCGGTCTGCTGACACTCTTTCACTACCAGCCATATAGCTGGGGCCTCGATCGTTAGCATTCTTCGGCAGACCCAAGCGTGCCTGATCCAGGTGATCGAGATAACGTCTTGTCAGATATAAGAGGGATTCCATACGAATGTCGTGTCCACGTCCAGACCCCACGTAAAATAATCATCCGGATCCGTATACTGGGAAGAAAGGCTATCGCTTACGGTTCTCAATCCGGACATAGAGGGCGTACGGGCTCTGACAAGGCTCTGAGGTGCTGTAACAAATGTTGCACACGGCCGAAGAATTAAATATCGTGGAAGTGCATTTGCTTGAATCACCGTTGTGTAATAAAGTCGGAGTGGATGGGTTTTCATAAATCTGGTGATTCACCCATACCTTCATAAACTACTCTGCTCAATCTTTCCGGCGGCGCTAAGCTTTGCCAGACGCTGAATTCCAAGTCATCATGCTCGGCAGACCAATTAGCAGGTGTAAGGATAACTTGTTAGAGGTCCCTCGGAAACCAGCATATAACCCAACCGTAGATCCCGCATTCTTGCACAGAGCAACATCTCGTCTTTTCCTAGGGCATATGGTCGTTCATCGTCTACACTCCCAACCGAGGCATACCATGTTCGAATAACTAGCCCGCAAAGGCTATGGCTGTGCTTTGACTTGCAATGTACCGGGGGAAAAGGAAAACAAAATCTCTGAGTCCTAGAGGTAGTCAATGCTTTTGGGGGCTTCTAGAGGACGCTATTCAAGAGCTGGTCACTGTTGGCGTCATCCAAGCGACTACGTTTAGGCTTCGCCAGCTTGATGAATGAGTGTCAACGGATCTTCTCGTTGTCGCCCTGGCGGCTGTTGAATAGAAAACAGGGAATGCGGTGATTCATATTGCCAATACAACCACCAAATATATCGATGTCAGTATCAGACTATCTGCTAAATATCCACCATTACGTGAAGCGTGTGGGATGAGGGCTATCTGCAATTATGGTGTATCATGCCTGTTTGACCAACCTTAGCGGTTTACTTCATCATGGAACTGGCAATAAAGCCTCCTGCGACAAATGTGTAAATGGTAGGTAGGTTCCTGGTTTTGAAATGCCGACCGCAAACGGACCGAAACCTAGAGGTAGCAACCCGACACCCACAGAGTGAACTCCGAAAAAAATGAGAAACTCTTGGGGACGCCGCTCTTGGCTGAGCCCGTGCTATTCATTGTTGACAAAAAGCTGCACCTGGCTGTCGTATGTTCATCTGATACCTCACCCCATAAACATCACCCTACAGCCATATGCGATGCAAGCTGGGACAAGACAAGGAAGTGGTTGGCGCAATGAGACACTTCCAGTTCCTGCAATGAGCTGATATGGTACTTAAAAAATCTTGTCTCACACGGGACCGCTATTGCATGCAAGAGCTCATCGTCTGTAGGATGAGTGGAAATTATGCGAGGAAGCCAATAGCAACACGATGGATGTTAGTTCGCCCGTGGAGGGGTCATATATAGAAAAAAAAATGAACCTTGTGATTCATGGTTACAGGCTTGCCCAACTTGGCTTGACCTGAAATCATAAACTTGACTTGTTTGGTAACTAAGGCCTTGGAGGGAATGTGTGACGAGATAGGCTGTCATCCTCAGTTCAGTGTGTGCTGAGTTCGCAAGTTCTCCTGTAATGCAATATCGAAAGTGTTGAGGACTTCTGAGCGTTAACGGGGAGCGAGGTAGATAGGCCCTTGTACAGCATATTCGTAGAAGGTACTCTTAACTCCGGAGACATCGCCAATGAATGTTATCCAAGATCTTTCTCCATCCCACCATCTTCCCTAGTGGTAACCGGGAAATAGCCGCCATCTAGCGGCCCATCCTCACCCAGTCATGCTCGCTCAATGATAAAGACGTAATTGTAAGAACAACGGACATGACTGTCCAATTTGGAATAAGCAGAGTAAATCAAGAGAGAAAGTGAGGCGTGCGGAATCATTGGCCTACAGGGATCAAGTTTGTAAGATTAGAGGTAAGCAAGTCACTGAGCTGAGAATGTGCCTTGCCCCGTGTTTCGGTCGCTGTACTTACATTGATTGTCCTTATGGGGCTGAAAAAGAAAAGAGAGAAAAAGATCCGGAAGCGCAGATCTTTATCCCGTGAAAGAAAAACGGGGTTGAGAGGGCGGGACCCAACAGGGGCAATCTTGCTGTGCTCTTTCGCCTGAGTTGGCTTCAAAATTGGTAGGAATTTGTCGGTCTTTCGTTCTTTATCCCCGTGCCCCTGTTTCCCGCTCTCTGCCATGGCTACTAGACGAACTCAACGGAGTAGCGTGCTGTCGCTCCCTGGTGAGACAAGACGGTGGCCCGTGGAATTCAGAGTTGAGACTAGGCGATGTTTACACCGAAGCGTTGCCAGATTCGGCGCTTTTCGCAGATAAATGAACGACGGTGTAAGTACAAAAAGGTAGGGTACGGCTGTGGAGGCCAAGTGCTGTTCCTCAACTTCAATGCACGCTCTTCTGCCCCCTTGAACCCGCCAAGCCTTTCCATCTTGCGTCTGACGCGCACCCGGATGACAGGCCTATGCATCCGCGGCTCCTCTGAACCAGACTGTCGGTGCCGGCCATATCCCCCAGTCTTGCGGCCACTGACCGTATCAGTAAACAAGGGTCGGATCACGGGCAGAAGACTGATTGGGGAACAGATAGTAAGAGGGGCCGAGTGACATCTTGGAAGAGGGAAGAATTGATAGCCAACAGCTAGACCAAGCCATACACTTCAGCGAGGTGCGGTGTGGAGAGCACACTACGCTCGAAGATTGGATATTTGAAAGGGAGATCTGGCATCTGAGAAAGGAGGAGGGGGAAGTGAAGGGGGGATTGCATTCAACGATCCCTGCTTTCGACCGGCTCCTATACGTTTCGTCCATCGAAGAGGGCAGAATAACATGAAGGGACATTGATCGTATAGAGTGAAAACCATCAAGGTGCTTTTACTTGAGCACCATCTGCCGGGCTTGGTTTCTTGCACCTCACTAAAGGGGGATTAGTGAAAGGCCTAGTCAGGGACAGGCAAAGGACGTAAAAAGAGGATTGTGGATTTCGATGACAAAAAGCTGACAACGAACAGGCAGAATTATTATTCATCCTCATGCGCGCAACAAATCGCAGGAGAGGCAAAAGAAAAAGATCGATCCACCCAGGGGTCGAACCTGGAACCTCCTGATTCGTAGTCAGACGCTCTGCCATTGAGCCAGCGGACCTTGTGTTGTTGGAAAACGGGCTTGTATGAGGTTCTTTTCAATGTTGTGGGAAACCCATAGTCTCGAAGTGGGGGCACAATTCTTTTTGTGGGCACCGCGGTCCGTCAAAAGCCAAAAACCCCACACTGCAAGACCCTGGATCCGCTCCGCTGCCCGAACCACCGAAGATGCCGGATCCCCGGGTGTTGGCCAGGTCAGAGAGAGATGCTCGGCATGATCCAGCAACCGATATCGACCCGACATTGCCTTCCTCGTATTCTTAATACCTAGTTCACCGGAATATACGCATGTATGTTCCCAAACGAGAAGGCGGATGAGGTTCAACATTGACCGGCGCGTTGACGTGCTTCGCATGACCAGCAAGCGTTGTCGCCAATGCATGGAATGGCGACAAAGGAGCCAACAAGACCGAGGAAGTCCGAGACATGTCTTATTTCCCCACGGATGGACGACGGGCTGCTCCACCATGACCGGGGTATGATTGCGTGTTTCCGGTCAATGACCCATCACGGTCAATGGTATATCTCTTATAGGATGGCCGTTCCACTCATACCAGCACTCGCTTCAGGAAGGTGTGTCTGTCAAGAGCAATGCTGTTGGCGACAAAACCAACAGTGACTTGAAAAGCCATAACGAAAATTTGATCTGCATGATCACGAGTTTCATTGTGTACTTCCCGAGACGAGGAAGTCGGCGACCATAATCGCCGGTCTTCGCCGATTTCAGGTTCGCTAGGTTCATGTTTGTGAAAACGGGAGCGCCGAGTAACTCCATCCCCCATTATAAGGCGCGCGAGGACAAGTGTAGAGAGTTGTGTCCCCGGAGGAGATTAGACAACGCTTCAGGAAAACGAGACCTGCCTACCCATCAAGGTTCGGAAAACATCATCCAGCACTTTGCGCTTCTTCACTCGAGCTCCAGTGGCCTCTTCGATACTGGTGCTTTCATCTTCCTTGTCAAGGGCCTCTAGCTGGGGTGTCCAGGCACGGATATGTCCGTCGGAATGTCCACTGCAGATGCCATCAGCGACATTGGCTCAGTTCCTCTCCAGACGACTATTACCAACATTAGCATATACCAAGCGAAAGGGGCACTGGTTACTTGATACGTACTGCTGGAGAGAAAGTTTCTGGTCGTTCGTTCTCCCCTCTGTGCACGGATACTCGTCGAGTCACTAGTCAGACTGTCGATTTTGTAGACCTGACGAGTAGCTGCCACAGCAGGACCCATGCCGCGTAGCCTGATAATAAGGGTACCCTCATGTAAACCTGTAACCAGCATCCCATTCTTATTCGGATAGAACAAAAACTCCTTCTTTCGTGGAGTAAGTCGTGAAGGCGAGACAAACATTGTCATATGTCCATTGTAATCATTTCGGATGGTTGTGGCCAGAGCTCGCCAAAGTGTTCGCCCCTGTAGCGGTATCCCAAACACAAAATTGGCGATTGTGACCTGCAGACACAATGTACGCACCGTCATCTGTCCAGGTCAAACCGTTTACTGGCCCGTTGTGCACCTTCGCTAAGGCACAGATACCCAAATCTCAAAGAATCCTGATATAAGGCACGCTGAACATGGCCTGAACTGTCCATTCTACTAGGGTATATAACTCCTAGGCGGTCCTCTTAGTCCAAAAGGCCAATGAGCGTACTGTGCCGCCTGATATTCCAGAGACGCGCGACACCATCGGCTGATCCGCTGGCCACAATATGGTCATGAACAAGTGACCAGGTCACAGCCAGGTTCGCAGCAGCAGAGCCATTTATCTGGCCATGAGAGACAAGAGACTGGACGGCAGCCGAAGAAGGCAGGTCGACGAGCCGGGCGCCCAAACGCTGTGTTCCGCAAGCAACAAGCAGATGAAAGGCGATGGGTGAGGTGGCGTGTGAAGAAACCTTTGCACCCAGCTCAAACGTGCCAACCAAGCGTGCCGTATTTGTAGACCAGTCTGCTCCAGGGCAATTAGCAAGGAGCCAGGAGTAGACGAACAAACGCCCAAGCGGTACCTACATTCTCCCTTCGAGCCCTTTGAGAACCAAAGCACTTACGTGGTCCGGCTTGATGAGCCCAGAGGAACGCCGGTTGAAGAGTGGATTCCGGGTTGGTGACCCGCCCGAGCCCGCCGACCCGTACCCCAGCCAGCAAGCGAGGTTGCCGTCCGCTCTCCGCCATCAAAGCGGAACCGTGGAGCAGAGCGAAAGAAATGTGCTAAGTTGATGATCGGCCTTCATGTTGATGGTGACAGCCAAGACGCGGTGTCAGGACGGATCGGGTTTAAATAGCGTGGACCATGACGTGCAAGGGCAGTCTATGCAGGATAGAGGTCTCATGGCGGGCTTGGGCTGATGAACTAGCGACCGGATGGAGGACCGTACCCAGACTGTCGGATGCCTTGGCTTTCGTCGGATTGCAACCCATTTTGCTACATTACAGACGGGGAAGCATCATCACCTCGAGTGGCAGAGGGAGGGTGAAAACAGCTATTCCATTAGGCGGGCCGAAAATATCGATAATATCTTTTGTGCTGCTTGGATGGACACTGCATTGAGTGAGGATGAATGAGGAAAGATTGAGTGAGCCACCAAGCCGACGTTGTTGCTTTTCCGTGATGCGACGTTGTTTCCAGTCCCTTGAGGTTCATCTCACCGCTGGAATGCCGCTGCACAGAACAGGAAGCTTGCACCTGCAGTGACGGGAGTGAGCGGGGCCACTGCGGTTGAACGCGGGGTCCTTTGGCGTGTTGGATGCAAAAACACGGGCCACCCAGGGGCAGGGGCAGTACGTAGGGACAATTCCAACCGAATTCCCCGCCCATTGCCTGCCGGGCAGTCCCGTCTTGAACCTTTTTGTCGTCGGTAGAGGTACGACCACCGTCTTTCTCTAGCCACCAAGGAGGAAACAGACTGGATTTTTTTGATGCTTCAATATTTCCTTGATCAACTAAAGTCAAGAATTTACCTATATTCTCACTTTCTCAGAGCGGGACCGATAGAGAAATCCGTGTAGCTCCTTCTTCTGGTTGAAATGGGGAGCAGTGTTTCGGGCAGAACACAAAACTTTCCTGTTACGCGCCGTCGTCCCGCTGGCTGAAGGGAACGAAAGTTTCGAAATACTCTTCCACTTTCCTCAGTTGCCAATCTCACAGCGGGAAATCACATCCATATCACCCCATATCTACCACTTCTTTCCAACATGACCTCGTCACCAGCCCCCAGTGACTATTCCGACGAGGAACTACGCCCGTCGAGAAAAGAGAGTCGAGGACGTGAACTGAACGTCTACGATGCCGTTGCCGGTATGTTCGTCGCCTCGTCTTTTTGATGTCGCCTTTGCCCGAAATCTGTGTGAACTTTGTCATCTAACTCCCTTCCAGGTAACGTGACCTTGAACGACCGATCTCAATCAGGTGCTTCACGCCGAAACGACTCCTCAAGTAAACGACCAAATCGGTCCTCTGGGCTGCACTCTTCCCGCGACCCCAGGTACGCGCCTGAGGAAGTCCTCTTCCGCCGCAAGGGCGCACCTGTTCGCTATGAAGAGAATGACATCTACTGGGCCAGCGAGCATCTACCCGACGGCGGACATCATCTTCTCCCTGACAGCGACCTCTTAAAGTCCATCCATGGGTACACCAGCAACTACTACGACGCAATGGCCCTTCGCCTCGGTCCGCGTTGTGTCATTGGCTCTCGAACCATTGATGAGAGGAGCATGGATGAAACCGCTCTACTTGCCTTTGGCATCCTACTTGAAGAAGCAAGTCGCGAGGCTATGGGGAAGAGAGGGGACCTCGTTCTGACTGAGCCATTCACGGAGTCCAAGTTGCCACTTGCTGATGAACGGACTCTCGACACCCCTGCTGTTGTCGATCAACAACCAGTCGCGGATGGTGACCAAGGAGCGACTCCGGAAAAAAAGCGGCGAAAGAAGAAAAGGAAGATCCGACGTGACGACGATGTTACAGCAGCCGAAATATGACCCGGCTATCCCTCGCACCCGAGACAAAATGTTCCTCGGTATACGCATCACACGAGCCTCAGCGCCAGCTTGGCAACAATGGGGTGCCAGTCCCCGACTTCGGGCTTTATCACACACAACGTTGCTGCCTTCATCACATCTGGGCAATCGTTAGTTGACGAGTAAGGTTGCCTCAACGTGTGCGATTGTCAATAGCCGGCCCCTATCTACAAGCTTGAGGCCTTGCTATAACGTGGTTGCTTACCAGGTGGTCGTGATTTTCGCTTCTGTCCCCGAATCAACTCGAGGGTACGTTTCAAGACCCTGCCATCTCCAGACGAGGGCCCCGCAAAATGTTATGCATCGGAATAAAGGTCTTTGGCGATCTTGGTTAGGATGTGTGTTCGAGCGCAACCACCACACTTCTGCTATGATTCGAAAAGGGCGAAGGCTTTGGAACAACTGTGATGCAGAGCTGGCTGAATAAAATTACCAAAAAAAAAAAAAAAAAAAAGAGAATGCTCTAGGATCATGGGGCCGCCCTCGCTCAACAAGCACAGTATATACTGACATGCATAACCCCGATATAAATAATCCCGCCTTTCCAGTGGTTATGACCTCTCCATGGATAAAATACGTACCTGCCGCACTATACATTACACAGCCTAGTACTAAAATCGACTGTGTTCCGTGCGTATCAAGCAGCGTCGCGCGCCGACCGACTTTCCTGCTGGTTTGAGGAGCAGCTCTTCTCCAGTTCTGTGAGATTATTGGTTCATGGTCACAGAAAGAAGTTCACCAGAAGCAACGTCTGGACAAAAATGGTAATAGAACGACAAATATCATAGTTGCAACATAAGAAATTACTCGTTTTCAACTCTTATGTCATCTACAATCCCGTTACGAACAATCCAATAAGGAATCAAGTGTTATGCTGTGTGTGACCCAGGTTATCTCTCACCCACAGAAGAACAGACGTCAGCGCTCGTTGAATATCACGGGAGATCGCAACATACCCGCTAGGCTAGTAAGTGCCGAATGAAACACAAATTGCAGTGGATTTATGACATGCAACGCAAGCTCACGTATTTTTCTGATAGTCACATTGTCATCCTTTTGGCGATCATGTGTTTCTCAGGGATTCCTCGAGGATGTACACTATGTCAATTCTCGTTGCTTGACTCCCAAATCTTCCGCCGCTAGGGCCGACAGACGCCGACTCTGTAGTGCCACTCGAGTTCACCACCCGCCTAACAATGAAATTCTACGTTACGTTTACCGTCTTTAAACCTACCTATACTTAGTTACATACCTGAAGGGGGCATCCATTTCTATCACCCAACAACCGAGATGGTTGAGACATTTCCCCACAATAGGCCAGCGGTAGGCGTTCTTGGAGCTGAACTGAGATCCCCGTGTTCCGGGTCGTTTACGAGGAAGCCACGAGAGCCACGAAAGTTGACAAGGGGAATTATTATAGTTTGGGATGTCGATCACGATCCGGACCCCCCTCCATTGGTCCTACACGTAAGGTAAGTGGTCAGCAACACTGGCACGCTGGGCTTACAAGGCTCATCTGGGAAAATTGATAGGTTCAAACGAGTGTACCAAACTAAGTCTCCTTCTTTCTCCTTCCTGCCCACCAAGACACTGATATAGCGCATATAGCGCATTAATAGGTATGGGAGCATGGGGAAAGGGAAGAGAAAGGAGGAAGGTGTGAGGAAACACCTCTGCTCCACACCTCTGCATGGATTCAAAAGGGTAGCGCGCAGGCGCGGCATAACTTGACTACAGGACACAGGGAGCAGTCACACGGCAAACTAGTTATTTCTTGTGACAGAATCAAGGTTCTTTGCGACTCGTGAAAACCGCGCTACGCGTTTATATCCATCTACAGGTAAACACAGCACAGCACTACACTATTTTACTCGAGCCGGATAAATCGACTGTAAGAGGTCATACAAGCTTCCAAGCTCAAGCCAAAAACCCCAGGCTTGGCATCAACTTAAGGCGCCAGCAACCAACAATTCTTACTAAATGTCATTGTTTCACATCATGATCAACATCGAAAGTTCAGAACAACCTGTTTTCAATACGTTCAACTACGTAACTTTTCACACGCTTTAGCATGAATTAGGGTATTTCTATCATTGCATTACCTTGGCGGCTTACTGCAATTAGAGCGCCTAGCGTAAACTGCAGCCGACTACTTCCTACCTCGCACACTGTGCTTACTATTTCGCCTCTCATTCCCCATAAAATCTTTATATCGCTACTACCGTTATCCTCTTTCTTAGATGCATCATAAGCAGAATCACAACGAACGTTGGTAGTTGCGCTGTCAAGGTGTATCTAGTCATGGCACTCTCATTGGTCATACGGGCCCCACACCGCCGGTTCATCATGACAACTGGAACACAGTCGATGTTACTGGCTTGATTCTCCATACTGCCTGGCGTCAACGACATGGAGGTACCGAATACTGCAAATCTCACTCAAGTCGAATTTATCCCCACGCTTCTTCATGGTCAATCAGACTCCAGGAATGACCTACAGGCCGGCACTCAACGTACCTCTACACTAGCATGTAGATGGGCAGCGAACGATGTGATTGGCTCGTAAATCGCGGGGATGAGCCCGACATGAGGTGAGATTTAGCGGTACACTATGGCAAGAAAAAAAAAAAAAAAAAGGAAAGAGGCCACGGCAGTTGTTATAGTCCGTCCCCAACTCCTTGGATAGACTTGGCTCGAGCCTAGAGGTAGCTGGGGGGGCAGAGAAGTCTTACTTTGGTTTATAAGCACAGCAATAGACGATTTGATCGAGATTGATGGATGCGGTTTAGCTTCCTACATGGTGTGTATCTATTAGGTATGTATACTACTTGTGGAGGCTGGCTAGAAAGAAACGAAATCCGTGGTAAGGTTGAGGCGCCTAGTCTAGACGGACGAACATGTGCAACACGCAGAACGAAACGAAACGAAGCTGACATGAAACCGTCCGTGACCATGACCGGGCATGATTGTGGAGGGTTGCTTGCTGCTGATCCAGCTATCCAGCTCCTTGAGAATGCAGAGATCCTCTAATGGGTCTAAGTAAGCTTAGACTACACGTGTAGTATACCTTACCTCCTGGGCGGGATTATAGATCACGAGAACCATCGAAGTTCCATATTTGGTATGTCCACAAATCATGGTTTCCAACTTGACCGTTAAGGCGTCTGGCATCAGAGTCCGACGACCCAGATTCTGGCATGTTCTATTAAAAAGCCAAGCGCTCTCTGTGCCACTGCCTTGCACTTTGTCGCTTTCTTTCACTCTATCTTGTTTTCTTTCCTTGTTTTTTTCTTCTTTTTTTTCTCTTTTATTTCTTTCCTTTTTCTCTCTTGTTCTAACAGCTCACCTCACCTGACCTCGTTAAACCCTACCTAGAACCAGAACCGAGCTGCAGGCCAGAGCAGCGAGCGGGTGCTGTCTCCAGAAGTAAGTCTGAGTTAATTACGAGAATCGCTGATCTGACAGTTTCGCAATTGGACCCTGAAAATCTTATTGAAGCGAACCGCCAAGCAAAGCGGAGCGAAGCCCGACTCCGTAGATGCCGGGCCGGAACCGTGCGGATGGCTTCTGCTTTTGTTCTGGCGTTCTGGCGCTGGTAGTCAATAGTGCCATTTTATCACTTGCACACCATGTACTGTATATACTGTTCAGCAACCGAGATTAGAAGTTTCTTCTAGAAGACTTTTTGCCGTGTTGGTGGATGTCCCGAACAAGGGGAGGGACTTTAACTCCGAGCGAAAGCTACCGTAAACTTACGAGTACCGAACCAGATGACCAAAGAATAGGTAAGAGATATACCATCATGACGGTTTTTAGTTTCTTTATCGTCGACTCTCGAGTAAGGAGGTAGTGGACCTTCAGACGTAGATCCGGTCCTGCTTCCTCGCCTCCAGACTTTGAGACTTTGAGATGGCACGCATGGCATCTGTAGTTGGAAACCCGGAACACGTTGGGATAAGCTCAACCCCCCAAGCCCCAAACCCCAAATCCGAAAATCAGCCCTGCCATCATCAATTCGACAATTACGATTCTCATCTGCACCTTCGCGGAGCCTAGAAAGTGCGACGGAGCCACCGCAAACGCGGAGTTAGCGGTCTGGCGGGGCCTTCAATGTGCATCGGTGAATATGTTTAGCATCTAGTGGTTTTACTATGCCTGTTATGTACATAGTGCTAGAATTCAAAAGATAATAAGGACTTGAGGGGCACTAAAGTCAAATGAATACCGGAGTCAATGCCGTTTAATGTTAGAGGCAGCTGAGGCCCGAGGGACTGGGTCCCCAGGTTTGGTGTGAGTGGAGAGGTCCCTCTGGTGCACTGTAAGAGAATTATGGGCGGAATGTGGAAGTGAGACAGTGGTCGGACTTGAGACATTTGAACCGCTTCACTTTCTTTCTTTTTTTTCTTTTCATTTTTGTTTCTTTTCTTGTTGCGAAAAGGTCCCAAGCGAGGGCGTGACACACTGCGGACGTTTTCGAAGGCGCGACATTACCGACTTGAGGGGGCAAGTAAGCAGAAAAGCAAAGAGAAACACAACATTCGAAACTATCGACGAGGTTTTATTCGGTATGCCGGATGAACCCCTCTGCTCCTTCATATCAGTAACTTGGGAAGGGAATGAGCGAGTTATGGCGTCAGAAAGCCTTGCTATGAAAAAAATTACACGACAAGGCGTTGAAGGTTGGAGGGTAATGCGCAAAGTGGAAACGGGCGCAAGTTTAAGTGAATCTCTCAGTTGTTCGCCATCCAGAGTCCCAAACTTTCGGTTTACAGGGCTGACTGAAGGCGCGGTACCAATCAGTAGCTCTGTCGGCGGCTCGGAAAGAGGAGGACGGAGTTCAGGGCCGAAAACGTTGGTTGGTCGTCTTTTTTTTTTTTTTTTTTGGGAGAGGCAGAGGTAGCCCGGAGATGAAGGGTAGCAGGGTAGGACCAACTGTGGACTGCATGTGGTGGTTGAACTGCTTGTCGCAGGTATGCATGGGGATGTAGTGTAGAGAATCACAAATGTGCGCGTATAACCTTTGGGCTTTGGCGATGTACTAGTCGGCTGTGGTTATGTTTTTTTTTGCCGTGGTTTCGAGATGTGTCCTGGAGCATGATCTTTCATCTAGGCAGTCAGTAGAGTGAGATATCGTAAGTACTGTGTACCCGTTACATACGGAGAGCGGTGAAGTTACCGACTGTACGGTAACCTAACGTTAGTCCACGGAGAAGGGCCCATCTGTGTGGACAAAAGCTGCGATCACATGAAAATTCTGTTTTCCAGCGGTTTTTGCTCTACGCAGTCGTTCCCAGATGATAGCCCTCTGTGACTTGATGGAGGACTGCAGCGGCCCGAAAAGTTTACCACTCAACTGCCTATTCAAGCCTGGCGCCTGATCCTCTCTGCCCATGTAAGCTAGAGCGGTGAAGGTGAGGTCTACGCAGTGATAGGTCAGAAAGGGTAGGCTCAGGCGGCCCTTGATACCTTGATGGGCTTTGTTAGTTTGTACAAGAGAAACCATTCTTGGAAAAGATATTTGTATGTCATCCCTTGGGGGTTGGCTGTCGAAAAAGCCGGATTTTGATAAGCGTGATAGGGCACGCCGTTCACCGGGAAGGAGAGGATCCGTCCTTAGAGGTAGTGATGAATGCAGTGAGATCTTCCCGCCCATAGACCGAGAGCTGCCGAGCGGTACGCTTTCACCCTCTTGGGCTATCGTTGGTCCGCCTAAGTGGCCCCAACTGAGGCATAGGTCTTCAGGTCCCGTGGCGTCCTCCACTTGCTATATCGATAGATGCATAATACCCGCTGAGAAGGTAGATCACCACCGGGTGCAAACGACAGGGGCCTGCTCGCGCCTTTTCTGGTTGTTGTCCTTGACGGGGTCTATGAGGGCACAGCGGTGATCTGGAAGAGTGGAAATAAAACAAAGATGGAGTTGGGGACAAACCCGACCTAACGGAACTGCGGGAGTGGCTGGACCGGATGGGAGATGAAGGCAAGGTGGTTCTCACTTGAAGACTGGGACATGCCCGCCGGCTACAGTGGTACTGAGTGGGAACACAGACATCCCTCTGTTCTTGGTCGTTGATGGATTGCTGGATCTGACCATCAAGTCACCGCCTTTCTCCAGTGGAACTGGGTGCGCTTTGCCAAGGTAGGCAATCCGGCACAATCCACAGTATCTGGGGAAGATGTGTGATACAGAGAGATCCCGGATCTGAGAGGGAAGAAGGGTAAACCTAAGGGCATCAGAGACATGGAGGGTCCCAAGACTGCCAGTTTCAGCTTCTGTGTGTCTGATAGGGAATGAAGCAAGTGACGCCTGAGACCCCGCATGTTTTTGTTGGGGACATATGTCAGTCATGGTATGACATATTGAGGGTTGTGCATGGCGATGTTGTTGAATGTTCGTCTTTCTTCTTCTTCTCTTTTTTTCCTTCCTTTTTTTTTTTTCCCCGACCAGGAATCCGTTGAGAATTTCCGAGTTCTGGCACAATTAGAACCACTCAGGCCAATGAACGTAGGGTACCTCGGGTACCTAGAGATAACCCCTATGTCCTTTCAGCCGGGGCTGCGCATTCCTTATTTTACAGGTGTCGCCGCAATGGGACCATGGCATGATAGTCTGTCTGGAGGAACTCCTGGGGAAGGAATGGGACGGAAAAGTCCGTTTGAGGAGGTACCTCTAGCCATGAGGACGGGAGAGTACCTACCTACTTTGGAGAACTGAATCGACGGAAGGGAGCCTGTTTATCGGAGATTTTGTGGAAAGCCCTTGCAAGGGAAGAGGCTCTCGTCTAGACCTAGGCACCTTCCGTTGGCCTCAAGCCTGCGACTTCCCAAGATGCTGCTACGTAGTGTAGTGTATAGCGCTCCCACTTGAGCTTGACTGGTGCGGTAGGATTAGCGGATCATGGGACGGGAGGTAGCCAGATGTCCAGTCCATGGAGGTAGCATGACGGCGGTTGGCTCTGAACTGCTTTGAATTGTGCCCAATCGTAATACATGGTTCTCATCGCGTTAATGTAAATTTGACAGGATGACCCACAGGCGCGCTCCATGCACTGTGTACATCCGCAGCAGCGACGCCGACGTAAGTGCCCTTTTCTGCCCTGTCATCCGCAGAACATCCAATTTCCCATAGCCTGGCTGGGTTGCGGCAGGAGCTTCCTTCCATCTTGCAAGAAACTGCAATGCAGTCAGTGCTCGACCACTGCCCATCAGCGCCCGCCCGTCCATGCTTGGAATGGGGAGCCACAACTTCCACTTTGGAAAGAAAGAGGTGGAAGAGAATTGATCACAATGAAGAAAGTCTTCTCTTGATGCACCAATCCTACAGTACTACCATTGCCATGGTATCCGAGGTCAATGACTGCGACAGCGCGGATGCTGTGGCCCTTGTGAAGACCTGAAATATCGTCACTGCAAATATTGCGAGGCATGTACACTAGTATGTATCTAGCCATATTCCTTAATCCTCAGTATTTGCATGCTAGAACTAGCACCCCGCCGCGCCATGAAGAGCAGTCACCAGTCAACCAGTTCACCACCACTATGTCGCCGTAGTGTACACAACAAAAGCTATGTAGCTGGCAAGGTACCACACCCTCACGGTGATCAATCCCCAAGAGCCCCAGTCCGCGACCGGCCATCCCGCCTTTCGCTCCCTCGTCACAAAGACAAGGACAGACAGCCTTTTCCCTTCTCGTCTTGGGCGTAATCGCAGAAGCGAGGAAAAGAGGGCCAGATCGTCGCTGGCTACCCACCAGTGTACAAAGCCAATTGATCTCGCCTGGAAAGCTCCGAATTCGGATTGGACAATGTGGTGTGTACCTTGCATAGCAACTATCGTGTATCGTGCAATATCGGCTCTACGAAAGGTTCGATAGCATACCTCTATCGGAAATCGAATATCGCCGTGGACACGGGACAGTGGCATCCGTTCACGTGCAGCGGGTTGCTGGTTACTAAATGGCGATAATAACTTGGGCATCCACTCTGGAAATTGAACACGATGCAAAGTACCCTTCGCAATACCACTCAACCCGCTGCTTCCAAGTAGCACTCCACGACCCACATACCACCAAAGCGGTACAGCAAGCACAGATCTTTTACATAGGATGGATCTTTTCTTATGGTGATCAGATCTCATATCATCCATCCTGTTTTCCGACCAAGGCAATACCTTGCTGCCTCTCCAACGAGTGCCGAAAGAGCCAAGGCTGACAGGCCCTGAACCTATGAGCCTGTGACACAGGAACTGAGGTGACTATCTTAGCTCGGAGTGTCGGCTGGTGGGAGTGGTTGGTTGGCGGCATGCAATGCTGAAAGCGAGACCGGCATCGTACATGCATGTGCTGTGCTGTACCGGGTACTATTCAGACGTCGTATCGACTGCGTCCTCTCATATGGTGCTGTACAGAGCACTGCGTACGGGGTACACATGTCGTCGCGGCGCGGTACGGGATCCCCATCAGCCCCTGTCCATCAGCAACAGATATTGGAAGATGTTGGAGGGATGGCGGAGAGGGCGACCATTCTCACTCTTCTCCCGCCCTCTCCTGGTCCGGCAAGTTCACCACTATCATGTCGTGACGCAGATGAAGGAGGAGACATGCAACCTCACGAACCCCACCTCAGTCACTTGAGCTCACTCTGGCACCTATCCCACACCAGGTCTACGGGAACGGATGTTGCCACCATCACCACCATCACCACCATCACCACCATCACCACCACCACCACCACCCGTTGCGCCTTGCCGATCGTTGGACAGCAGCCCTCTGTCAGCCGTCAGAACGAGTCACAATTGTCATCTGGGTTGATAATGTCCTTGCTGACCAAAACTAACTCAGGCATCTCAGATGTTGAGAAGAGAGATCTTTCTGATGCAGTGTCTCTGGCTGCTATTCTAGCAGGTAGCCGAGAGTGGGACGATGATGAGGCTACTACTCCGTAGAGCAAGCTCAGGGAGTGGCATCTCGGGAATCTGATATTGCCTGTGTACATGCAATGTCAGCACCCCGTTACTACAATATGGGTTGTGTGTACGCACCATTGTGATGACCTGCGCGACCCCCCCGGAAATGGTTTCTTTGTCACTTCTGCACTTCTGCCGTAACAGAACTGGGAGGGCGTGGGCCAAGGAGGACCAGCACGTCGTCACTTTCATCGGTCGCGTTTTTATCTCTGATTGTTGTCCTTTCAAGACTGCTTCTTTCACCATCAGGATTCGGACGCCACTTGCGCCGAAACGTTGTCCTCTCTCTGTTGTCGCGCCGCGCGCTAGCATCGAGACTCGGCCTCCTCTTGCTTCTGCAAACACAGTATCGAGAGAAGGTACATCGCGATATACTATACTAAAACTGTTGGCTTTTCCAACGCCCTACGCCAATCATCTAGCGAGCCGTGAAATTAACGGTCGGTATCTAGAAACCCCTCGCGGTCTCAAAAGTCGCATGCACAGCAGCATAACAACACGAAACGTACCGAATCTACAGTGATCTCCCTACCTTGACTCGTCCTGGCTCCCACCCGCGGCCTTTGCACTATCACCTTCATTCAACACATTGGAGGATTGTGCGGCATAAAAGAAGACGACGAGATAGAGGATGACTTGCGAATACGACGACGAAGATAGGGGATAGTTTTTTGCGCGCTGTCTGGAAGCTCCATCATCAGCCCAGAGCTACACGCCAGAGTCATTACCAGTACGCATTCTCTCATCAAGGGTCCCCGGGGTGCGCGACTGTCTGATACTGTGTGATAGCAGCATTGGCAAGCTACAACACGCGTCAGTGGCCTGTCACGACGACGCCTTACCAGTCAGGACCTACCATTAAACTACACAATACTGAGGTATAACTGCTAGGATTCAGGTCCGGGGACCAGCCCCTTGGTGTCACCGCTTATCCAGATTTCCCCGCAAAACGGAGCAGATGGGCAGACGAATGAAAAACGAAGGAGAGAACAAGAAGATATAGAGAGAAAGGAAAAGACAAGAGAACAAGCGGGAACAAAAAAAAATAAAAAGACAGGATTCCGCTGGTCAACCGTCATCGACAGGAGCAAAGTGAAAGCCAGGCACATGCGCAAGCACTCAACCGCGAAAACAGGCAAGACCCCGGACCAGAGAGAGCTCGGCCCACTCGTTTGCTTCTTTCTGATTGCCCCGTCGAGCAAAGGAAGCTACGGGGATCCACACCAGAAGAGGTACTCGCTTGTTGGCTGAAATCTGCCGGATTGGCGATGAGGGTGGACTAGCTGCAAATTCCATTTACTTTTCTCTTCCGCACTCAACGCTGATTGACCGTCTCTTTTCTCCCCCCAAAGCTGGTCACTTGGTTCGACGACGAGACAAACCGACCACAGAGAAAAAAAGACGCCAGAAAAGAAAAGAAAAAAAGAACACGCACACACGCCAGGTGTTACGGTCAGAAACACCAAACACGTACAGCCACTAGGTATGTACACTTTTACATTACAGGCTACCCAACCCCCCCAGCCAGCGAGAAAGCCCCCTTCGTTCCACCTGATCGTCCTATCCGAATCCCCGACCTGTTCCCCTACCTGTGCCGGGCTCCCACAGCACATATCCTTCAACCGAGTTCTGGATTTTCCAGACTCCCCGTGCTCCCCACCTACCCGCAAGCCCCCCCTCGAACAGGCAACCTTCGTTCATTGCTGCCCAACTGTTTGCGGCCTGTCTGGCTTGAGCCTCGTTGACCTGAAGCTAGGTGTGAGCCGAGAGGAGGCTTGACGCAAACTCACCAGGGGCCCTCGCTTTAGGTTACGTTTGTCCGGCGCCAGCCCGGATCCCTCAGCCTACGTGCCTCCCTACCTACCTACACCCTCCAGAGTCCAAAACTTCGACAGGTTACCGAGTCTTTTCACCCCCATACCCACATATGAGATTTCCCCGATTACATACCTACGCTGGACTACCACGCCCGCACGGCTCTCATGCCCCTTCCAGGCCAATAAGCTTCATCCCGTGGCCTTGCTTTCTTATGATTGCGCGCGAACCCTGAAGCGCCGAAGCTTGCTTCCCTCTCTCGCCTCTTACATTGGACTCCGACTGTACGGGTCCTACTCCTGGCAAGCTTCGTCTTAGCTTCCTCATTGCCCCGTTCCTGGGTTCGGAAAACTAGGGCTTGTTGTTCGGAAAGCTCCATGGTGTTGCCACAGCTTATGCGCTTGGGCTACTGCTTGCTCCCGCCTGTCGTCTGAACTATCTTCCCCCTTTGGCTACTGCTGTTTGGCGTAAACGGTGTATCTGTAATACGGATACACATACATATTACCCAGCATGGACCCAGGCCCGTCCGACCCAAAACGGCCCCGTCTGTCAACTACCTCATCATGGTCAGTAGGTGGTGCGCACTACGGTGTGTCGCTTCTACATCCCACGCCATCTCCGACTGCTGGTCAACATCATACTCAACATCCTCATCATCCAAACCACCCCACGCCATCGCCGCAATATCAACAAACCTCCCCTCATCCGTTCTCACGACCCCCAGGTCCTGGTGATCCCGGCGCCGCGCCTGCTGTCTCGCATCCCCACCCGCCGCCGCCGCCGCCGCCGCCACCTCCGGCTCCGTCGCAGCAAGGCCCCGTCGACGACCGGCGACATCATGAGCCCGACCGATATCCACCTATGCAAGACCACCGACAACACCATCCTTCATCTCAGCCACCGCCAGCACACCACCAGTACAACTCTGGCTACCATCCTCCTCCGAGAGAAGTTGTGGTGAAGCAGGACCCGGCCGACGACAGCAACACACCACCACACCTACGGAGGCCCAACTCGACGGGCCATGCTCCCGACGGCATGACACCAGGGACCCCGATGTCAGCTCTGCCTCACCAAGGATACCCTGACGACAAACGCCATATGAGCTATGACAATGGTCCGCAACAAAATATGTACAGACAACCGAGT
Source organism: Neurospora tetrasperma FGSC 2508 (assembly GCF_000213175.1). NCBI lineage: Eukaryota > Fungi > Ascomycota > Sordariomycetes > Sordariales > Sordariaceae > Neurospora > Neurospora tetrasperma. The sequence continues at coordinate 5,016,731 of NW_009799099.1, read as the reverse complement.
TTCCCCCCTCAAACGCCCATGGCGCATGGCCAGCCATACGACTATCCCCCTCACTATGGACATCATGGCGACCTTCCCTATATTCAACTTGCCCCAGCGGCAGGAAAGCGCAAGGCGCAGCGAGCAGCGCAGGTTGGTTTGGGTTCTGGCTTCAGGATATACACGCAACTTGCGATCCAGCAAGAGTTGCGACATGGACGTAAAAGGCTAACTTCCCCCATAGGCCTGTGATATGTGCCGGCAGCTGAAGGCTAAATGTGACGAGCTTAAACCCTGTAAAAGCTGTAGGGATAAGAAGGTCGAATGCAAATACCGTGAGGCGGTGCCAAAGCAGTAAGCACCTGTATACCGGCTGTCGGGTGGTTGTTACGTTGCTGACCAAACAATGTAGACAAGACAAAGTCGCGGCCGATATCTTGGAGAACCTCATGGGTCTGAGGAACGAGTTCAGCATGTTCAACCATCGCATCACGAGACTCGAGAAGAGGTTGGAACGCGTTGCGCCGCCGTTGGAAGCGCATCCGGAGATGATGTCGTCGGATGATGATCGTCCGGCCTCTGCTGACTCAGCAGTCATTGAAGATGGCTACAACTCGTCGTCGCCAGGAGGCTCGGAAAACGCAGCAAGGACGCAGGCTCCTATAGATACACAGGAAGCGCGCAACATCACGAAAATTATGGACGAAGAGAGGGAACAAGAGCCTGGCCCATTTGTACGACCTGGAGCGCCCGCCATTCCGCTTAATCATACGACCCTGGCTGCTCTTCTGCTCAAGTGGAAGTCGATAAAGCGCCTAGCGCAACGTTTTTTGGATGCCGAAAACATCAAGTTTGTTGAAGAATATCCCATCCGACAGGAAGAGAGGCGGGGACTTCTTAGGTTATGGGGCAGAGGAGAAGGCCTCGACAGCAGCCGCATGGACAGAGAGTCCAACCACAACCTGGGTATGATGGAAGTTATTGATGACTACTCGGAAACGGGAGCGCCTTCGCCTGCGGATTGTTGGGGTGGGATTAGCGGCTCGCCTGGGCCGATGGACCACAGGTCTACCATGGTCGGAGTCCAAACATTGGACTTTTCGGAGGAAACCGTCTGGAAGTACGTGCAGAGCTATCTGGACA
>NW_009799099.1:4906897-5014875 GCF_000213175.1 Neurospora tetrasperma FGSC 2508 | reverse complement strand
AGCGCGCAACATCACGAAAATTATGGACGAAGAGAGGGAACAAGAGCCTGGCCCATTTGTACGACCTGGAGCGCCCGCCATTCCGCTTAATCATACGACCCTGGCTGCTCTTCTGCTCAAGTGGAAGTCGATAAAGCGCCTAGCGCAACGTTTTTTGGATGCCGAAAACATCAAGTTTGTTGAAGAATATCCCATCCGACAGGAAGAGAGGCGGGGACTTCTTAGGTTATGGGGCAGAGGAGAAGGCCTCGACAGCAGCCGCATGGACAGAGAGTCCAACCACAACCTGGGTATGATGGAAGTTATTGATGACTACTCGGAAACGGGAGCGCCTTCGCCTGCGGATTGTTGGGGTGGGATTAGCGGCTCGCCTGGGCCGATGGACCACAGGTCTACCATGGTCGGAGTCCAAACATTGGACTTTTCGGAGGAAACCGTCTGGAAGTACGTGCAGAGCTATCTGGACAACATTCAAAATATGCATCCGCTCATAATACCGAGAGAGTTGCATGCGATGGTCCGGTTGTTTTTGGATGGTATTCAGCAAAGTACCAAGAAGCCCAAGGGTAGTGCTGGAATCGCAAAGTTCGTTGGAGCGCCCCCGCTGAGCGTGCAGGGCGAGACAGGGGCCAAGAGGAAGCGCTCCCCCGTACCCGACGGCGCAGACTCGCCAACGATGCTACCCAGGTCGGGTAAGCCGACATTTCAGCGATCCATCAACAACGCGCTTGTGTTGCTGGTTCTCGCGCTGGGCAAGATTTGCCTAATCAAGGATAGAAAGCTCCCGGATGTCGTGCCTGTGAGCGAGCCTTCGCATGGGTCGCCAATGGTACGTAACGGCTATCCTGCCTCTCCCATACATGGATCTCCGCCGTCGTATAGTTCACAATCGCACTCGGCGGGCTTGCCTTCGCCCAAGGATAGCGCAGATAGGTCAGGCCCTAGTAGGCGGCAGTCGTTTCAGGGAGGCGGCGCGCCTGCTATGAGGGTAGGATCGCTCAAACGGAACATGGATGTGATTCCCGGCCTGGACTATTTCGCATACGCGACAGATATCTTGGGAGGACAGCTGGCGGGAACGAGCTTGCGGCACATTCACGCATACATCTTGGCAGGTCTGTATCATGGGCAGTTGGGAAGAGTCATGGAGAGCTATGCCTATATCAAGGAGGCTGGTTGGGCTCTGCAGATTAAGATGAGACCGTAAGTCAACTTCTGCTTCTCTTTCTTGACTGAGTGCTAACCCGAGTACAGGAGTTTGGATCGGCTGAAAAAACTTCAAGAAAACCATCCGTTCAATATTAATGCTGTTAAAGAGAAGTCGGATAACCAGATCGTCTTTGCCTTTTGGACGTGTCTGCAGCTTGAGAGGTAGGCAAACATTGTGAGGATTTGATGAAGGGGAATAGGCTAACACGTACACCATAGTGACATCGTGGCCGAGCTTCCTCTCCCGCAATCGCACATCCTTGCGTTTGAGGAAATTATGCCATATCCCAACATCAACCTGGCCAAGACCCACGGCTTTGAGGAGCATGTCTTGCAAAGCTACCTTGCACAACTATACCTCCGGAAGTCGTTGAATCAAATTCATCAAATGCTTTATAACCCCGAGGATCCGCGATCGCTACGGGCGCAGAACGGCACCCCGCCCGGAAATATCATTGAGGTCATCACGAAATCTCTCGATCTACGCTTCGTCCCTCCCGAGTACAAGTTCACGCACGAAGATCCGCCAGCTGGAGACCTTCTTTCCGCCCGATTGCGTGCCAAATACTGGGGCGCCCAAGTTATCACCTACAGGCCGTACATCCGACAGATTCTGGAGTCGAACATGGCTCAGATGGCGACAGCCGAATCCCCGATGCCAGCCAGCACTCCCAGTGAAGCCATGACTCCTCTCGATACCCAGATGCACAGCGTAAATGGCGAGATCACACAGGATACTATTGAATATGCAAAGAAGGGAATCCGGGCTCTTATTGAAAGTACCAGGGCGTTTCATGGTTTGCCAGACAAGCGGTTTGTTGTCACTAATATTTTTGGCACTGCACATGCGTAAGTACCTCTTCTTAACCAATTCAATGATATATGCAGTACTGACATTCAATTCGCAGTCAATGGGGCAACCTTCTCACACTTGCAGCGGTGTTCAGGGATCCGACACTTCACCCTCATGTTGACGAGCAGACGCTTAAGGAGCTCTTCTCGAGGACCATAGCCTTTTTCCGGATCATCGCCCAACCAACTAGCGCACTGGCCGTTGACATGCGCATTCTCGAGGGCTTGGAGCGCGAGTTGTGGCACAAGCCGAACAGTGTGGACATGTTGATGGGTAATAACCACCATGTTACTTCCTTTGTGAGCACACCAATTCCAGGCCCGCCGCCGCCGCCCTCAGGTCCAAGGCCGGCAACACACTCTGCACCACCACTAGGGCCACCAGGGCCATCACCGCAGATGCCCAGGAGTCCTATACCGCCAATGCAGCATAACATGCATGGCCCTGGGGGTCCAGATGGCATGATGCCTCCTTTACCTCCTATTCATCAACACCAACACACACATCCCCTTTGAGAGAGATTTTGCATCTCAACCACAATATGTGTTCTGGCATTTTGGATAAGGTGAAGGTTTTTTACGACGCTTGACCCGAAAGTTATAATTTCACTTATGTACGAACAGAAAGAGAAGAATAGAGGTCTTTGCGAGTGAGCGTAACAATTGAAGGGTCATTAGGCGATGTTGGTTAGCATATAGGATGAAGTGGACATGACACTGTCCTTTTCCCTCGGACATCGAAGCGGATACACATCAACTCATACTCAGGATGCACCATGGTATACACACGGGCGCTGCATAATCATACTTGCATCAGCATATTTTGAGAGAGAAGAGGGAAGAGAGAGAGAGAGAGAAGGAAAGAGCATGTCTGCCACACTGCTTTGGCGTTGTCAGTTACCTACCTATCTGTCAAGCTTACATCCCTACTACCTACCAACAGCCCATCTATTCTCAACAGATACTCATACCAATCGAACAATGTCACTCAGTCTTGACATCTTACTACATACCTTTCAACTCAAACGCCTCCTACATTACATCGTCTTTATGACAACCCACTCCTTCACACCGACCGACCAAAAGAGAGTACTTTCGGAAACAACCCACGCACAACTACTACTCGTCGACCCCGTCAAACACCCCCTACTACATACAGCCGGTCCGACCCTCTTCTGTCGTCTACCGCCCACAACAACAAACAACATCAACCGACCTGTCTCTAGCATCTGCATAGGTATCGTTATCAAGGGAGAGAGGAGGGGAGCACAAAAAAATGGGGGTCCACGGAGGATATACCACTTTGTCTGTCTTGTCCATCTATCTTCTACCTGTATGTGTGAAATGTTTGTACGCTGCATGTCTGCATTTTCCTTTTTTTTTATCTTTAGGTACTTATTATCGTGTGTATCTGTCAAGAATTTGGTTTTTTTTTTCCCGACTTGTCTATCTACCTACTTACAATTATGTACCGTACTTTTTACTTTTTTTTTTTTTCTTTTCTTGTATTTATTATCCATCCTGTTGAACAGTGTCAAAATAACTGGTGGCGTGCGCGAAAGGAACATGGGAATACTAGGTAGCATTGGGAGGAGGAAATCACAATACCAGCCAACAATCAAAACTAACTTGGATTATTAACTATACCACTGCACAATCTGGGTGTACAACTGTTGTTGATGGGCGACTTATTGTGTGTAGTTGTAGTTGATGACATCCCCCCATCTCTGCTCAATTCAACCCTAAGATTCCATTTGCATTAATGCCATAAGCAAGCAAGCATCAAGCGTGCCATACCATGCTATTAGGATTGCTAGCCTTCATCAAATACCATTACGGTTTTTTGCATCACCTATTGATATAATACCGTGCGTAATGATACTTCAAAAACGCCAATGACCAAGTCAACTTGTAACCTCATCCATTCATCCTTCTTACCCACAATCTCTCTGCCCCATCTATTCATTCCTCTTTTTTTTCAAGCTTCATAACCCATCAACACCTCTCACTCACAGTAACCTCTGCTCACATGCTCACAACAAAACAACAATCAAACAAAGCCACCCATCCGGATACGCCGCGTCCCTCATCAACTCCTCGAGCGGCGCGCTAAAAGGCACGGGAGCTCCGTGCAAAATGACGTTGGCTAAGACGGGGTCCCGGCTGCTAGGGAAGAGGGCAGGAAGGAGGGACTTGAGGGCTTGTCCTAGGGTTTGGGGTGTTCCTGTGTTTCGATTTCGGGAGTTAGTTTGGAGGTGGAATGAAGGACATCGGATAGGGGCGGAGATCGCCCCGAAAAAAAAAAAAAAAAAAAAAAAAAGCCCTACGGTTGTTTGAACCCCGTGGAGGAACGAGGGTTTGCATCACGCGGTAAGAGCCGGAGGAGCTGGAGCCGCCGGGTCTTTGGGGTTGTTGCTGGTCTGATGAAGGTGGTGGTGGTGAGGAAGGGATGTAGATCCGTATGGGAACGTTTTTGAGGGCTGTGGGAGCGTTGAGCAGGTGGGTGTTTACTTTTGTAAAGGCTTGGTAGTCATCTAGTTCCGTAAGTTAGTATGTCCTCCTCCCTCTTGGGAGGAAGAGCAGAAAAAAAGGGGGGGAGGAGTAAAGAGGAGTAAACATACTATCCTGCACAGCATTCCATAACGCTGTGGTATGCTCCTTACTCAGACCCATGATCCGTTTTGCATTTCCATTTCGGATAAAATCCGCCTAAGCATACATTCTTGTCAACACCGGCCATATCCCTATAAAGTTTTTACTTTTCACGAAGAGCCAAACAAACTCACCTCCTTGGCACTATTCATAAAGGTGTCACAAATATCCCACTCCATCCCATCAGCAACCGTCAACCTCCATGGCAGCTCACTCGGCTGGTATAGATCCACCAGTAACCCGACCGCAAAGTTACGGAGATGGACTTCCTCATGGTGGAAACTCGAGCACGGAGTACCGTAGTAGGCGGTCAACCGTGGCAGCAGCAAAGCGAGGTAGCTGAAGCGCGGCACCGAGCAGATGTAGGGCGTCTTGGGATGTGACTGGTGTGTGATGTGGAGAGGGATTTGTAAGGACCAGAGGGTTTCGGGGATGGAGGTTGGTTTTGGTTTGGGGGGTAGGGAGGGAATTACGGTGGATGATGATGATGATCTTTGGGGGAGGTCATCGTGGCTGCCGTCTCCGGATCTTGGTTCGGATGGCCCTCCGGCTCCACCCCGGAGACTTGAAGTGAAGCCCGAACTCAAGCCGAGACCGACTCCGGCTCCGGCTCCGGTACCTCGTGAGGATCGGAACGGAGTAGAGCGGAACGAAGGAGATGATTGGTACTGGTCTTCTTGGTAGGGGGACTCTTCCCGTTGCGGAAGCTGTGGGGAATAGGAGTAGGGGTTTGGGGATGCCATGGCCACCGTGCAGGCTAGCTACCTCAGGGACCGGCCGAGTCTACTGCTGGGCTGCGGCTAACCTGACCTGACCGGTTGAAAGCTGCCGGGCCGGTGGACAGGTGGGTGGCACGGAGTGGGATGTGCGATGTCCTCTTGTCTTGGCTGCGGTGGCGGCGAGGGTCGCGATGTTTGGGGCCTTGCTTTTGCAGGGAGGGGGTTTGCTGATCAACGAGATTGGCGGGGGCTGTTACTGTTTCATACAGTAAAATGTAGCCGGTCAGAAGCAAGTTGGTTATCGATGGCTGTAGTGATGGTATTCCTGTTTCTTTGCTTCTTCCTCGTCTTTGTTTCGTGAAGTAAGGCGGGTGGTTGAGGTGACGTTGAAGTTCAGATGACGGTGAGTTGTTAGCGGGTAGCTACAGTGGGGTATGGCAGGTGATACAGTGGTGCATCCCGTCATCGTGACTGCCTTGGATAGAGACGACCAAGTCTGAGTACACACACATTGCGGCAAGTCATATTTAGCGACAAAATATTGATTCAATTTTGCTTGGTTCATGTAATACTGCGTAGCAAGTCTGTGGTGTTTCGGAGCTTACCATAGGTGTGTCCGCCGCCATGGTGGTGATGATGCTAGTGACAGTGGCTTACAGCGGGCGAGTTGGAAGCTCAACCCGTCAGCGATAATTGTTAGCCACGGAACCGAAGAACCGAACGGGGCGAAGAGTGGACCCCGACATCAAGGTTCCGAGTACCGACGCTCGTAAGGTACCTGTACCGGTACAGTATCTTTCGTTCTCCCCCAACCTAGCGCATGATGCTCCTGGCCCGCGTTTGATGTCCACTGCAAGTCTGCAGCTGACCTGCCTTTACATGATGCATGTCACGACGCGATGCGGCTGGACTTCAAACTCAAGGGAACTCATACTGTACTACGCTGCCTTTGGTTCCGAGATGTCGGTTATAAGAATATTCACCGTGTGCTGTTAACCACTATGCAAGGAGCTTGCCCTTGCTTCAGCCAGCCCCGAAAGTTGTCCTCCTCAGCGTAGCAGTCTACCAACAACGACCCGGGAGGATGGATGGGATGGGACAGGATGGTGGCGAGCACGTTTCAGTCCTACGGGAACCCATCTACCAATCGCTTTTTCTGAGGTACATAAACCTCCCGCCTTGGGTCCCAGTTGACTGGCAAAAGCAAGCCTCTTGATTAACAGTTTGATAGTCGAAATGGCCTGATGGTTCGTTTCCCTTTTGTTCTAGAGCGCCCACCTTGCGAATTTTCCAAACCTTCCAGGACCCCGTGATCGTTGGGCGTCTCTCGCTTAGCATAGTAGATGCTTCCGACACTGTAGAACGTGCAGCGACGAGACAGTTTTAGCGCGAAGCGAACGACGCCTCTTTGGAAGCCTAAGAAGCTGAACTGTGGTCGATTTTCCCATCTCCTGTGAAGCCTAACGATCAATGTGGTACGATTACAAGAAGAAGAAAAGCGCACGGGCAGGATGGTCCTGCAAGTGACTGTGTGTGGGCTGAAGAGGGACATCGTCAACCATCACCACCACTACATACCACTACCATTACTACAACCCGCGCGCTCTTTACACTAGCGTATCCAGATCCTCGGTTCCACTTGGCACTACTTCCGATGAAAGCACGAACTCCGGGAGACTCGCGGGAAAACCTCTTTCTTGGGAATTCTTTCGAGAATCGTCACAGAACCGTGTGAAGACCTCCCTCCTCCGGTTCTCGGAACATTTTAAGCATCTTCACCCAAACGACACTAGTTCCCCGTTTTAACACTGTCCTATCTCTCCCCCGACAGCCTTTATCAAACCACGCCATTATTCCCGCTGTAACATCGCAACCGACTGCCTCATTAGGCTCCGTACCCGACCGTGCCGAGAAAAACCACATGGTGTGACAGAGTTGTTGACAGGGCCAACCGACCGACAGGACAGGCACCAAGCGTGCGTCAAGCGCAAGCGTGCAGGAAAATGACCTGACTTGATCGAGTGAATCCAGATCCTTTTCCTCCGTTCATTGATGTTCTATTTCTAGAAGGTCCGAAGATTGCCTACATATGTACTTCGCATTCCGCAAGTCATGCTTGCTATGTTTGGTTCGGGGTGACCTTGCCGAGACTAGTAGTAAAACTGTAAGCGGGTCGTACCCAGCTGGCCTAGGTTTCAGGCACGTACGTACCATTCAAATAGTTCGTAACACTACCTATTGGACGGTGCGCTAAATAGTAAATAGTGCTCTCAGCTACAGATAAACGACGACAACGACGACGACGGGCTTCATTCGTTGGTGCAGAGTTTACCACTCGCAATTTATCGTTAGTACTTAGTGAGTACTGACCCTTTCACGGAAATCTAGATGTACTCCGTACGAGGTAATGTTCGAAGATCACGGAGTACAACTGACGGAGATTTCGAAATGCCCTCCCACTCACTTTTGAGTTTGCACCCTATCCTTCCGCTTCTTATGGGGAATTCGGATTCTGAATACGAAGACCGAGAACTGAGCCAAAGAGTTGCGAGGAGCTGCCTTTGCCTTTGTAGATGCCAGTCTGGATCAGTTCATCAACATCTTCAATGGTCCACCAATCCTCTCCGTCTTACATACTCTCATTCCACACAATCATCTCACCGATGAGACAAAAGAGATACAACGGTGCCGTGTGTAATAAGTAAAGATAATGGCATGGTGGTCAGCTTTCTGTAACCATCAAAACCGCACGTGGTCAATTTGGTATCACCTTCTGAATCCGTGATTAACCACTGAACGGAGGGAGGGATACGGTTGACGTGAGATATGTATGGTACGTCGTTTAACCGGAGTCCGATAGCAGGGTCACCAAGATGGATTTTCACGCATCACGCAGTACATCTGTACTTGAAGACGAACCAGTAAATAGTGCAAAAGCAGCGCATTAAACGTTCGTCGTCCTTCTTCGTTTCTTTCTCGCCTTCCTTCCGTGCTTCTTCATGACCTTCAAGTACAAGTCATCCAACGCCTCCACCAACCCTATATCCAAGACAGTATTCAACAAGTGAAGGAGAAAAAGAAGGAACAAGAAACAAGACACTACCCATATACCATGATTTTCCCAACCCCACGCTTTGTGACCATGGATACAAAACGAGTAAAAGAACCAATCGGCAAAGGTAACCCTCCGTCTGTTATGGTATCAATAATGAGAAAAGAAAATCTGCCTAGATTATATGATGATGCGATGCGCAGCCCAATTATGCCAGAAGAGACACTGGTAGAAGGGATGTAGAGTGTATGCAGTTTGGAAAAACAGAAGAAAAAAACGGGTAGTAGATGTCGCTCAAACAATGCTAGCCTTCCTACTCCTCCTCGAAAACACCCTCGAGAAACTGTTCGAGTCCCCAGCCCCATCCCCCCCTCTCGAACCCGTGGCACTGGCAGTCGGCGGCGGCGGCCCGCCAAAATCGAACGGCGCCGCAGCCCCCATGCTAGGCGGCGGCGTCGAGTTCTTCAGGAATGAAGCCAGATCCGAGAGTTCCGACGTGGGAGCTACGTAGGCGTCCCTTGGCTCGAACCTCTTCGTGGCTACGCGCGGAGCGGTGATACCGCTTGATTGTGACATGCCTCGTCCTCTTGACATTGGCATGTTTGGGTTGTGATTGACGGAGGAAGGTGCATATCGATCAACGCCGGGGGGCATGTGAACTTGGATCGGGGTGTAGCCCCTTCCGCTGCTGGCGCTGGCGCGTCTGCTGAGACCTCGGGATTCGATAGGCCTTGCGGGGCTTTGAGGGCTCATGCTGCCGGACGAGCTTGGAGGGGCATTCGACTTGTTTTCGCGTCTAGTAAATCGTGACATCAAGCTCGTGGCGCTTGATTTCTTCTTCGGTTGCGGCTGCTTTGGTGAGGTCACCACGCGAGAGACAGTGGGTTCCGGCGGCGGGGGGACGTTTCGCAAAAAGTCCATCAAGCTCTCCTCGTTTGTCGGAGGTCGCTTGGGCTTAACCGGGTAATCATCATCCTCATCAAAGTCCTCCTCATCTGTAAGGTCGATAGCATATGGGTCGCGTGGCCCGCGGCGCTTGCGCTGCGGCATAGCTGATGGCATTGGCATCACCACATCGTCCTCCTCTATTCCTTCAAATCGCCCGGTGGCAGTGGTAGGCTGGGACTTGTTCTTGCTGAGCAGAGCACTCTGCGAGTTGACCGATGATTGGAGCGAATGCATTGAGTTACTGGCGAGATCAGTCGAGGCCTGGCTGTTTCTAACGTCGACGTCGTGTAGTTGGGCATCCGCAGCTTTACCGCCGGCTTCGAGGGTAGACATCTGATCGGAGTCCGGCGTGCTCCGCAAAGGTGCAACTGCTTGCGGGATCCGTGGATTGCCCGCGGTAGGTGGGCCGCGTCGGATGAAGTCGATGAGATCTGAGTTATCGTCCGCCTCGGTATGGGGATCACGGGCTGTGAGCGGTCGGGCTGTGAGAGGTCGGGGAGCCTCAGTAATAAGGGGAACATAAGGAGGGGAGACAGGCCCGGAGACATTCCGGAGTCCGCTCTGCTGCCCTGACGAACGGTTCATGGCGGCAGTGTTAATACCAGTAGGACCCGTTGCGCGAATGAAGTCGGCAAAATCAGCTACCGACTCTCGGGCTATTCTCGGATCTCTCGCTTGCGGCGGGTGCGCACGTGGGGGTTGTGGAATTGCATGCAGGATCGGGCCGGATGCTGTGCTGTGATTGCTGTTGCGATTCGACTCGGGCAAGGGATGCTGCGAATGGGCACCCTTGTCCTTCTTGGCATCTTTCTTGCGATTAGACGACGATGATCGAGACCGGTCTGAGTCGCGACGGGAATCCTGGCTCTTCCTGGTTTTAACAGATAGGATGGCGCTACCGGCGGACCGCGTTGACTGAGACTGTTTCTGGAAGTTAATATCCGAGCCTTTTGGGCGCTAGTTAAACGAATGAGATCCAACTTACGTCAATGTCTCGCATGCTTTCGGGCGTTAGCGTGAACTGGATGGTCTGATCGCTCTGGATGAGCTCTTCAAAGTTTCGCGCAACATCTTGCCGAGATTGTCCCGCCGTCGAGCCTTCCTCTGAAGTCCTTACCAGCCTCAGCTTGTTCGTCGACCTCGTCGATGTGGACGATATCGAGCTGGCTGTTTCGTGTCGCACCATTACACCAGGTTTCGGCGGTTCCGGGAACCGAGATATGAAGCCTGTCTCAGATGGGCTGCGACCACGAGACCGTTGCACGGATATTTTACCGATCGAAGTCGGTCGATCATCCGTGGAATGGTTGCTGGGACTCCTTCTGATGGAACTCCGATCAGGCATCTCGGGCACAACGGAGACCCTTGGGCGACTTTGAGCGTGGTGTTTAGGAGGCGGTTTGGGCCTATCCTCAAAGTAAAATGTCCCAGCCAAACTAGTGGGGGTTGTAATCTTGGGCGTGGAGCGGATGGGAGATGAGCCGGGCGACCCACGCTCAACAATTGAGCCTACAAAGGGGTTAGAACCACGTGAAAGATCGTGACCCTCAAGCTCATCTGGTGAAGGAGGCTCGGGAATCGCTTCGAGAACACCATCATCCGTAACAGGAGAGACATTTTCGGGGGCGACTTGAGCAGACAACGCCGACTTGTTACCGCCGTGCCCAGAGATCCGTGCCCCGGATGCACTGTCCGGCGAATGTCGCAATCGTTCCTCGGTGATTGAGGCCGTTCTGAGACTACTGCTTCGGGATAAGCGCATGTGCTCGCTCGAATCTAGTATTGGGCTGTTACGGGCGGCCGTGCCAGGGCTGCGAGGACTGGTTACTTCGATCAAGCGTGCCGAGTAGATGCTGGGCGTTCTAGTCCTTCCCAGCGTCGTGATGATGGGTGCTGGTCTTCCTTGCTCAGACACCGCCGGAGATGAGCTTCGGCCAGAGATGGATATCCTTGATGAGGTGAGAATCTGTGGTTCTTCGTCCATAAACTCATCGTCATACTCGCTTTCATCGCTAACCTTGACCTCATCTTCGGTGCCAGAATTGCCAGAGTTCTGCGTTCGAGGCTTCGTCTCAGCCTGCTGTGAGGAGGCGGGGGCACCCACAAGCGAAGCTCCAACTCGGCTCATTTCTGCACCTTTGAGGTTGTCTGACTTTTCGTCCCGAACCGGCTGCGTGTCATCTGAAGTCCGAGACTGTTCGAAATTCCTCTCGACAGCTGAGGGAAGGGGTGCAAGTTCGCTCGCTTGTGGATCCGCTCGTACAGGCGAACCGCTGGGAGTGGCAATAGGCGTTGGGAGTGAATTAGAGCGTTTCTTGGACGCTGACAGAGGAGTATGCGACGGCGACAGAGTGGGAGTGGGCGGGTTGGCAGGCTTGGTCACGGGCCATACCATCAAGCTCTTTGGCCGCACTGCCCTCTTGCGAGCTGCTCTCTCTTTTGCTCCGTCCCTGCTCTGAGAACGAGCTAACAAACTAATACCTTCGATCTCTTCGACGTCATTCTCACCCATTGGCAGAGGAATGGCTGCAGCAATCAAATACTCCTCCACCGTTTCCTCCTTGGCTGTCTCCTTTGTCCCGGTCTCGTTCGCATCAGCCTTGGCTCCTGTTCCGTTCGTAGGCTCTGGAATGGTTTCGGGTACTGGGGTTTCTGTGACGCTAGATGAGCGCAGGTGCGTCGGTGTTCCACGAGACGAGCGCATCGAGTCTCTCGAAAAGGAGTGGGACAAGCCTCTGTCCAGATTGGTGATCAAGGGTGATCTGATCTTTTTCTTCCACGTCCTCCACAGTCTTCCCAGAGTACGATCAAGCGCGACTCGCTCCATGTCGTGTTCCTGCACCACAATCTGTTCTGCTGCCACGCCGTGTTTCCGCAGGCCCTCTTTCAACTCCTTCTCGTACTTGACACGAATGCGTTGAAAGGCGGCCTGCCCCGCAATGGTCAGCGCTTGTTCGCCGAGATATTCAATGATCGAGGTCAAGAATACGGAGGCAGCAGAAGACACCAATTCGGAAGACTGATCCTCCTGCCGTGAGTTCAGAAGCTCCTTCTCCATATAATAGTCCTCATCCTCCTCTTCCAAGTCACCCAGTGACGAGTATACCATACATCGTAGCCGAGTCTGTTTCCAGATCAGCTCCAAGTCCCAGTCTTTGGTTGCGCTGGGATCTGGTATGTCCTCCTCAGTGTCCCCCATGTATTCCTGCAACTCCTCATCCGCCTGGCTGATGACATCTTTGGCGAGTTTCGGCTTGAGGACTTCGGTTATGGCTGCACGAAGGGCAGCTAGCGTAGCTGAGCGCGCAACCGATATGAAGTTGAACAGCAGATGATCGAGAAAATTATTGACCAGCTGTAGGGCGGCTGGAGAAACGACTGCTGGTTCGCTGGAAGGCTCAATGCCATGCTGATCGAGCCAAGCGTCGGCATGGCTGTCGTGGTCGTTGGTGATGATTTGTGAGGCGGCCGAGGCGGCGATGAAGGCCGCTTCAGGGGACACGGTTAGCGGAGGCGACATGAAGCTGGTCGCAATGGTAGACGGTTTGTCGCTCGATATACTCAGGGCCCTCGAGCGGGAATGCGTCTTTATCGAGGGAGAAATGATGGCCGACTCCGGCCGAGACATGGTTTGGTCTGACGAGGAAGCCATGTTCGTACACACGCGAGAATGCAGCTGGTCTTTGTGTGGTGAATTAGGGGGTTGCTAATCTAGCGGGATGCAGGTCGTCTGGTGTTCCGGCGACACGACAGGTAGCTAGCGCGACGAGGCGTCAGGCCAGCGGGGGAGCACAACAGGGCCGAGCATTCGTCGTGTTGGAAAATGCGCAAGAAGTGAGCAAGCAAGAGGCCGGGGCGGCTGGATATTGTATGGCGAGTGGGTGGTAGGGTGAGACCAGAGGGCCAGGAAGTATCCAGAAGAGGCGATATATCTCGCAGGTGAGCGTGCGGGAGGCTGCTTTTGTGCGCTGATTCGTTAGTTGAGCTACTCATTGACATAGAGCTGTTGACGTATAAGATGGAAGAGGCATGGAGGATAAGGCGCCGAGGCTGAAACACGTTGGCGGGAAAGGGAGGGAATGAAGATGGGAGTATGGGAGTATAGGAGTAGTATATAGCCAATGTATGGCTTGGGCAACAGGAAGATGGTGTAAGATGGCGCCAAGGTAGAACAACTCGGTGCTGCCGTATCAACCCCAAATTCAACCTCAGTCCGTACACTAGAAATGCGACCAAGCGGCACTGGATGCAACAAACATGGCTGAGTGTTGGGAAGAGGAATCTACCCTGGACTTGTACGTCCTCTGCAACGAAACAATAACGGGAGATTCGGATGGCCATGCAACCATCAACCATATCCCATCATCTCTCGACGCTTCCTCTTCTGCGGTACCGACACAAAACAGGTGGGGATGCAAGCAGACGAGCCAGCCAGCCGTTGGTCTTTTTTTTTTGCCTTTTTTTTTTTTTTTTTTTTTTCCCCTATCGTTGGGGGTTCCATGTATTTGCCAACATAACATGTCCCGGACCCCCTCCTCCAGACTGACCCAAATGTGCCCCGTGCGACCTTGTGACGACTAATGGAACTACGCACCTTGAGATGATGGACCAATTAGTCCTGGCTGCCGACTCTGTTGTGTAAAGTCAAGGAGATATTTTCCGATCTCAAATTCGAAAATGGGTGGACGAGGTGGGTGATGCTGTGCTGGATTTACACGAAAATCCACTGGCTGATGACCGAAAGAGGGCGGCGGGTGGATAACGCAAGGGCGCAAATTGAGAAATAGTGAATGGATCAAGAATAGGTGAAGAGGTACAAAACAGATGGTGCTATGGCCGTGTAATAGACAGTTCGAAAGGGATGATACGTCAACTTGAAAGTCGAAAGAGTCCCGGTGCGGGAAGGAGGAACTGAAAGATGGAATGGAAGACGGGACCAAGGAAAGAGATGAAATCCAGATGCGGCCTTTGGTAACTGAACAGTCCCAATCTGTCAGTGGCCAATGATGTATTTTTCCCGTACCGTTTCGGTACAAGGCCTCCCCAGTGCCAACAACTACCCGAGAGTGTCTCGGAATCGAGATTAGCGATACGTACTGTCGGCAGCTGGGTGATCAACGACGGCGATGACGGTGATGATGGTGGAAGATGAGAAATGAACGAGATGACAAGCTGCAAGTAAATCCTCGCTCAGGGGCGGCGTCCCGTTCAAAAGCCGGGGGATCGGGGCATTCACCTCTTTTCCCTTGTTCGACGGCGTTGCCTCATTGAATTTAAGATTCCACAAGTTCCTGACTCTGCTACTGCAACCCTGCCTGTGTTTTTTGGGGGAGCCCGGCCCAGGTACCTAGGTTACGTGTACGGGAGCTCGGGGGTTAAGCCGGAGGGTTAAGAGGGTCCAGCAACGGTTTGGTTTCACCCACTTCGGGACCTATAATTGCTCCAGCGCAAATGGAGATTGAGGATCCCTTCCTCCCAATAACAGCATTGATTTCCAGGACGGGACCTGGCGCTAGTCAAGCTAGCCCAAGCTCTCCCTGACTCTTTTTGCTCTTCATTGTTCCATGACATTTCGCTACACGGGAATATGTTAACAGTTCGTATTGTTCGTTCTGAGCCTGTCATCGTATCGTGAACTGTTTGTTCCGTCTGCTCATTGTTGTTGATACCTATGATCCCAAGCCGTGCCTTCCCTTGATGCCTCTCACCTCCCATCTCTCTCTTTCTCTTTCTGCTTGTGCCGGGTACTCCTGCCTCCAGCGGGGATTAAACTGTGAAGCTAAGAGGCACCTCAAGAGAGTGGGGATGCCCAGTGTTCAAGGCCCACCCACTTTGGTGAAATGGGGTCATTCCAGCCGGCAAAGGTGGATCATCAGCTTGAAGACGGCAGGGGCCCCCTTGCACACCTGACCCTGTGCCTGGGCTGTCCTGTGCCTGCCCTACGTCCGCCGTCAAGTTGAATTCCAGGTACCCGAATGTGACTGAACGGTCTCGTCCTTTTTCCCCTGGCAGAGAAAATGTTTAAAATCGTCATTGAACCAAACATTAACCACTAAAAGCGCGATGCGTCTGGCATGAAGAAAGAAAAAAGAAAAAAAAAAGAAAAAGCAATAAAAAGAAAAGCTCGCCGTTGTAGATTCGCCACTATTGATACTCGAAACAACTAAGCAAAGTTCGGCTTGCTCAGGAGACAGTTGGCGTCGTCGACAAAAACCTCAGGGTAGCATTGGGTTATCATGATCCGGGAGCAGTGTGGTGCTCGGACCTGCAGCTGCTTTAAAGATCATGCCAATGCGGAGTCTGGAGAAGGTGCCATCATTGATCAACGGTGACGAGCGACGCACCAGCGAAAAACAATCTCGGGATGTCCCTTTCACGTCCCCTCTGCACGCCAACTTCAGATGAACCTCTGTTTTCCCCCGGCATGATGCCTGTCCCTCCAACATCTTCCCACAGACATGGAAGACACGACACCCCTCGTCGGCTTAGAGCAGTCCCACCGTCCATAAGTGACTGTCGATGATCACAAGGCAAGAGGAAGGCTTTATCAGCGCACGTGCATCAGGTTCTCTGGATTCCCTTGCTTGCTTACTTCGGCATACTCTCAACTCGTGTCGGCAACCCGGGAGGATGTTGATCTCGCAAGAATGGAAGCCACCACGGCACGGGCCTCTAAAACTGGACAAAGTGAAGACCGCATCCGTACCATCAAAGGGAAAGACCGATGCCGGTACCGACTCTTGGTTCGGCCAGCCGGGGATATCGCAAAGAATGTGGGTACGGAGCAGTGGAGAGAAGGGAACGAACTATGTAAAGCTGCCAAAATCCTGATCGTGGGGTTAACCTCAGGCTCCCCTCTGGAATGGAACCCGGAGTTGAAAGTCAAGCTCCCGAGACTTTCTTCAACTCCACTGCCGAGTCCCGAAAAAGGTATTGCCAATCTTGCAACAGGCCACCAGCAGGCCCGAACCCCGTCAGGGGAATATACAAAACGGCAGATCTTGCCCACTTCCCGCCAGTCAAAGACTTGTCCAGGCTCGTCCACCGCGCTCCTCAAATTATTACGGCGAAATATCGACAAGGTCGTCAGGGTCAGTCGTCAGACATTAACGAAGTCGTTTATCGCTGCTATCGGTATCCCCGGCCTAGCCCCGGACAATAATTCACCCCCATTGCACAACCGATGATGACGACGACAACGACGACGACGATACCCTGCCACACCAATCAAACAATTCAACTCACCTTTTCCCAATTCCTCCCCTTGACATTCGCGCTCACAGAGAGAGTCATCATACACTCAATCACGACAATGCGGTGGTCGCACAAACTAACGACCTGACGGATTCAATGAGCATGACAGCATAAGCCTCTCGGGAAGTGCGGCCAATGTTTGGAATAATCAATATCATTGTCCACCTTTCTTCCTAAAAGAGAGTTTGCCATAGAAGACACCAAGCCACAAACAACACCAAGACGACCAAGAAGGAGTCCCCAAAAGGTACAAGACCATGGAGTCAGAGTTATCGACCACTTCTGGATGCCTTGTTCAATATATTTCCTGCGCCAAGATTTGCATTCCCGAAAAGAAATCGCCCTTCTGGATTCCATATAAGCCACATTTCCATGTCTCCTCCCGCCATGTACCCGGCCGTTTTCGCATACTTACTTCTAGATACCTTGCCAACGGACGGATACTTCAACGCAATGAAGCGCAGCGTCAAAAACATGCATGTCCATTTAGCCATGGAAAGCCATGCACGGACAGAAAGGCGCAATCCTTCCCGTCTGCTTCTAGCTAGATATTGTACTCGTTGGTCGTACAAAGATGGAAACTTTGGGAACAAACATGCTCTCTCGTGGATTGCCATGCTTTTGTTCCCCGCTGCTGCCCGTGTTCTAATCTGTTTTCCATTGCACAGAGGTAAAGCTGGGAATGCGGTTAGATGAGCAATAACAAGCAAGCACAGTTGAGGATGCAAGACGATGCATAGGAAAAGTCAAACAAGAAGGATGGATGTTTGCTTGTCCAGCCTTTTCCTTCTTCTTTGTCACTCACGCATGAAGGGCAAGGCTCTGACATGCTTGCGTGGCACTAACGGGCCCGAGAGCAGTAAGCTTTCGTTCGTTGTGCATTTCTGCATCTCTTTGATTGTGTAAGGAGTCAACGGAGAGGGAAAAATTCCATGCCGCGCATCAGGCTTCGACCCGGTCACGGCGAGATGAGTACAGTGCCCCTGTCGACGGGCATGATGAAAAGTGCTTCGCCGAACGGTTTCGGACTTCGTATGCCCAAGAAGGGCCGTTTTCGTGAACGATGAGGACGAGCGAAGCCTGGTGATCGCCAGCGACCGGAAAGGCAAATTAGACCGAAAGGGAGCGCGAACAAGGTAGTGATAATAACTTTACGTTCCACAGTTACTCTCATTATTGACCATCTCAGCCCTTCACATTGAGCCGCAGCTTCTTTGTTAGTACTGGGATAGCGCTTTCCTCATTTTCGTCGCCCGTTGATGTCGCTCGTAAATGAACAACCATAACAGACAAGAAGATCCCACACTACTATCACGCGCTCAAGATCAACCATCACCTCCAGTCTAGTGATGGTGACTCGGAGTAATGATACCCCCTTCCCCTGGTCCCATCACGTTTCACTCGGTAAACTTGGAGGCTCAATCCCGCCGCCAGGATCCAAGATCTTGGTATACTTGTGGCTTGTTGTATGGTTGGTCTGTGATAGGTGGATATCCGTCATCTCACGAAGATCATATAAGGCGAGAAGGCTAGAAGGGACCTCACAGTACTGCATGTTGTCTAGAGTGAAATGAAACAACTTGAAGGGAATTGTGGAGGTGACTGTGAAATAAAAGCAGCATCGACACTGAGAGAAGGAGAGAGACTGTCACGGATGATTGTATTCTGGACAAGTGTGTCCGTGAGTGTCTTCTACTGCGTATAAGAACGGGGAGTTTAGCACCATCTCCTTGGGGTTAGGATGAGTCAAACCAAATGCCGACATTACAGTATCTTGCTGAGGTCTTCACCCAGGCTAGACTTGCTGCATGATATATTGTAGTCCGAATCAATGGACGCTACACGTCGGGAACTCCAAAATGCGATTTCAACGATGAGGCTCTGTTGAGTGACACGGGAGCGAGAGCCTTACAGAAGAAACGATACACATTACTGCTGAAGAGCTTCGGTAGCTGAGTGGCAACGATAAGCTTACGAGACATGTTATATTGGTGTGATAATCTCAAGGCTAAACCACGCTTGGTCAATAAAAGCGACGTCTATCCGGTTCGCATGATGCCAAGGTGCTATTGCTACCAACAGCGTCCAAGCATATCGGATAAGCGGCTCAGTGGCCCATGGTATACATACTCCAAGACATGAAGCCAAGTCAAGATGGAAGATGGCGCCCCTCCAGTGGTTCTGAGTGCGCTCCCTGCAGCAAGCCAGGAGCGGGGGAGGCATGGGGCTAACGTACAGGCTGGATGATAAGCCATGCAATATAAGGTCTCGCGATCACTTACCTTTCCCAATTTGCGAGGTCAACAAACTCACGGCAACATTATCACCAAAGACGACGACAGTTTCAGCACGAAGAAATGGCCGACTTACTACTCCCCGAACCGTTCGCCAGCATCCCTCGGGAGCCGCTAACCTTTGGACCTTCTCCGATCCAGCCCCTCCCCCGCATCTCCCAAGCCCTTGGTGGAAGAGTCAATGTCTTTGCTAAACGCGAGGACCTCAACTCCGGTCTTGCCTTTGGAGGCAACAAGACCAGAAAGCTAGAGTATATTTCACCACCTACTCGTCTGTCTGTCTGTCTACCAGCAGCTTGACTAACAAGCCCGGCCAGATACCTCGTCCCCGACGCCATCTCCCAAGGCTGCAACACCCTCGTCTCCATCGGGGGCATCCAATCCAACCACACGCGCCAAGTCGCCGCCGCCGCCTCCAAGCTCGGCCTGCACGCCGCTCTCGTCCAAGAACACTGGGTCCCCGACTGGACCGATCCCGGCTACGACAAAGTCGGCAACATCCAGCTCTCCCGGCTGATGGGGGCCGACGTCCGTCTTGAACCGCTAGCCGGGTTCGGGATCGAGCACAAGCAGACGCTGGCGAAACTCAAAGATGATCTGGAGAAGGAGGGAAGAAAGCCGTATTATATCCCGGCTGGGGCGTCGGATCACCCCCTTGGAGGGTTGGGGTTCGCGAGGTGGGCGTTCGAGGTGGTGGCGCAGGAGGAGGAGTTGGGGATTTATTTCGACACGGTGGTGGTCTGTGCGGTGACAGGGTCGACGATGGCGGGCATGGTGGCCGGGTTCAAGTTGGTTGAGAAGTTGGAACGCCACTCGGAAAAGCTGGGCAAGGTAAATAAGAGGAGGGTGATTGGGATTGATGCGTCCGCCAAGGTTGAGCAGACAAGAGCGCAGGTGCTGAGGATTGCGAAGCAGACGGCGGCCAAGATTGGGTTGGAGGAGGAGGATATCACGGAGGAGGATGTCGTGCTGGATGATCGGTACCATGCGGGGGTTTATGGGGTGCCGGACGAGAGGACGATTGAGGCTATCAAGTTTGGGGCGCGGACGGAGGCGTTCATTACCGATCCGGTGTATGAAGGCAAAAGTCTGGCGGGCATGATGGATATGATTAAGAATGGGGAGATTGACGCGGGAAGCAATGTGCTGTATGCGCACCTTGGAGGGCAACTGGCACTGAATGCGTACTCCGCTTTGGGGTTGGAATAAGCTGCATAAGAGTAAAGTGTACAGGAGTCTGTCTCTCTCGATGGGATCAAAACTCTATTCTGACATGAGTCAGGTAAAGTTGAAGACTCCAGTCTCAATCCTTGTCGTACCCTACAAAGCCCAGATGCAAGTTGTCGGCGAATGCTACAAAAAGTGGAAGCCATTCACAAATCACGCATGTTTGGCGGAAGTTGCCATGGCCCCATAAGCTCGGCATAAGAGGTGGGCACGTGGGGGTGACCCGCCCGTTCGTTCGTGGTGGGATCGCTAAAACGATCGATCCACTGAAGAAGCTCTCGAACGGCGCTATCGTTGAGCAAAATTTGTGTTGAGTTCTTGCCCTCCCTGGGCTCCTCTCCAGTGCTGATCGCTGTGTTGAGTGTTGGAGAAGAAGGGAAGCAGCAATGAGGATGCAGGTGGATGCAGTGGTGTCATCTCGACGTTGGGGCAAGTTGCTCTGCGCGCGGATTCCGAAGCTGACTTTGGTTCTGCCGAGATCTTGCATCTTTGAAACATTGCATCTTGTAAACTTTCGGCTTAATCTCTAATCTCTTGAGGCTCTAAACTAGTACCGAGGGGTTTCCGTTTTGTTTTGTCATAGCAACTCCGACCTGCATCAGCGTCTTTTTTTCCCGGGGCTCCATCAATCCATCCGCGGACCACCTCAACGTCGCCTCGAGTCTCGACCTTTTCCACACCTCCAACACTTTCTTGGCCAGGGCTGAAGAGTCATCATCGGACATTATATAAGGCGCCTCCATCCTTTCTCCCCTCACTGTTAATCCATTTTTCTCACGAGCCATCTTCCACCCTCTCGGCCAACCATACCAAACACGCCTCCTCCCCATTTATCCATTTCCTCTGATTTCCTTACACCACCAACACAATATTCTGGTCAGAACAGACGATTAGCAGGCACCTCCATTGCTTTCTCGTCCTAGTATGGCGCAGAAATCTTCACACACTCCCGTAGGGGAGACTGCCACACACGTTGTCCCCTATCCCGCAGCGAAGGTCCCATCAGAGGGCGGAAGTGGCCATGATGCCCACCAGCTAGAGGAAGGCCATGTTCCTATGCCTGAAGAGATCCAATACGACACCGCCAGGGTCGAGAAGATCTACCGGTATGTCACTCATTACTGCATCACCACTCTCCTCACCACTGACATGACCACAGCAAGCTCGACTTTCGAATCATCCCCGCCTTCTGGGTCCTTTACTTCCTCTGCTCCGCCATCCGTTCCAACATCGGCATTGCCCAGACCATGAATAAAAACGTCCACCACGACCTCGTCTCCGTCCTCGGCCTGACCCCGAGAGACCTGTCCACGGCCCTCGCCCTCTTCTAC
The DNA here is from genome assembly GCF_000213175.1 of Neurospora tetrasperma FGSC 2508. NCBI lineage: Eukaryota > Fungi > Ascomycota > Sordariomycetes > Sordariales > Sordariaceae > Neurospora > Neurospora tetrasperma. The sequence goes on along the minus strand of NW_009799099.1, from coordinate 4,993,337 downwards.
GTCGCCTACGTCCTCTTCGACCTGCCCTCAAACCTGATCATGAGCCGACTTTCTCCCCGCGCCTGGATGGCTAGAATCGTCTTCGCCGTGGGCATCATCGGTTGTTGCTTCACGGCCGTCAAAGCCCCCTGGAGCGTCAAATTCCTCCGCTTCCTGCTCGGCTTCGTAATTGCCGGCATGTGGCCTGGCATGTCCTACTACCTGACGCTCTTCTACCCGCCCAGCCGCACCGGCAAGAGAATCGGCATGTACTTCACCGCGGCGCAGTTGTCCGCGGCCGTGGTCGGCCTGGTGTCGGCTGGGTTCCAGGAGATGGACGGCCTAAGGGGATTGACAGGCTTTCAGTGGATGTTCCTCGTCTATGGGCTGCTGGGCATCGTGTTGGGCATTGCTCTGCTTTTCTGGTTGCCGGACCGGCCTTTGGCTCCGGGCGAGAAGAGGGTCAGACACAAGTATTTGAGTTGGTTGCCGACGAGCCCCGAGGCGTTGACGGGCGAGGACGCCTTGATTCATTATCAGGATCTCAAGAGGGTGTATCACTCCAGACCTTGGAACATGAAGGATCTGTGGTATGTCTTGATTGACTGGCGTATGTGGCCCTTGGTGCTCATGTACTTTGGAGTCGTGGGTGTTGGTATTGGCACGCAGTTGTATGGGAGCGTCATCATTGCTTCCATCAACCCGAACTTCAGCGGCATCACGGTTAGCTTGTTGTTTGCGCCTATTTGGATGGTAAGTCATGGGTTCAGCTCCTATTTCCTGTCTACGGGATACCAACTAACGTCAACAGATGGACTTCCTCGCTATCCTCATCTCTACCCCACTCGCCGACCGCTTCCACAAATACCGCTGGGTCTTCTTCTGTGCCGGTTGTGTCATCCAAATTGTTGGCCTCATCATTGTTACCTTTGCCCTCTCCAATGACTGGGCCCGCTACGGTGGCCTGCTCATCATCGGCTTTGGTCTCGGTCCGACCGTGCCCAACTGCATGGCCTGGACGAACGAGATCTTTCAGAAGCGACATGGCGAGGTTGGTGTGGCCGCTGCCTCAGCTCTGGTCTCCGGGCTTGGAAACTTGGGTTCCATCACTACCACGTACGCACTGTATACCGGATGGCCTGAAGATGCGAAAAAGGGACCTCATCAGTACCGCAAGAGCAACTACACCATGATTGGCATTCTTGCTGTAAGCATTGCAAGCACTATTCTCCTGGCGGTTCTGCTCAGAATCTTTGGCACTGAGCCCAGCCGAAGGTTTGTGGCAAACAGTGGCAGCTCTGATGGAGAAGAAATCATCGACGGTGCTGCGTTGCGCGAGAGGCAGATGCGTGGATTTGGTGGGGTGTTGGGGAGAAAGAAGAACTAATCTCTTCCACTGAAGAGAATGAGGAGTTGAACTTGCGGTCTCGTCAAACCATCACCGCCGAACTCTCCACGGAAGCACAAAGGGTGAAGCTTTGTTGCTGTCACACACAACCACCAGAAAAGGGCTACATCTGATGTGGTTCACCTCCGTCGCACCGGTTTACTTTGCGACACTGACCTTTACGACAACTGTCGAACGGCACCTATCCGTTCACGACACGATTACACGACAAACTTCTTGCCTCACTAATCAACGATGATGGGACCGAGGGAAAGTGACAATGCTTCTACGCTATTACTTTGTCTTGGCCCATCCTCACTTCAACACGAGGCAAGATGTTACCCTGAGAAAATAATGAAGAAAGAAAAGACGACAAACGCGAATACGAAACGAGGGGGACGAACGAGAAAAAAATGGTGGTTTGCTTTTCGGTTTCTTTTGGCTTATTGTTATGATACCCCATCCGTGTTTAAATACGCTGTCGCCTTTGCCGAGTTTTACCAGGATACCCTTTTCATATCTTCCTCATCAATATCTCGACAGCGACAGTGCGCTAACGCCATCGCTGGGACGGCGTGTTGGGACCGAGTACCTTGATCCCGAAAGGGAGGCGGCGACAATGCTTCTACGCTATCGCCAATGCCGGGTCTCGTGGGCGTTTTTGCTTTTGGTTTTGCTTTATACACATACATGTACCCTTGCCTAGAAACAAAGGGAAGGAGAAGGATCACATGTTGGGCTGTTGATTTACAGATAGACAGTCATTCTTTGGATACTAGATCCCAATCAATACAGCACTACTTTGCTGGAACTTTCATCAGTGAACAGACGACATGTGTTGCTTCATCTTGGTGATATTGGGTCCCTTGTTGATATGTGTTGGTATTTTGCTTGGCATTTTGGGAAAAGACTCATCATTGCCTTGGTCAAGCAATTCATCGAGCCACAATGAAATGAACTGCATTGATAGATTACGGGAGACATGGTCCTAGTTACAAAAGCCCTAAAACCATGACTTGGTTCCAACAACTGTTCCATGATATTCCCAACACCTGCTCCCTCACGGCCACCCACTCTTCAGCCTCTCAGCAAAGAACTCCATCATAGGCAGCACCTCCTCCCTACTCCTAGGCATCCCATCATCCGGCCTCTTCCACTCCACCACCTTGACGTTCTCAAACTCCCTCTTGATCAAATCCACCTCGTCCTCACCCACATACTCACTCTCGCTCCCATGCAAAACCAACACGGGCGTCTTCGCCTTCTCCCTTGCACTGATACTAGGAATCATGGAAGGCGGCAACGCCCCTCCAATCGACACGATGCCCTTGAACGCCTTCTCCTTCTCCTTCCTCTCATCAACCACTCCTTCCTTCACCTCCTCTCCCTCCTTTACCTCCCTAACCTTAGCTTCATCTTCACCAACCCCAACCCCCTCCCAAGTCCGCACCTTGCTCCCCAACCCCAACGCCACCCCACCACCCTGTCCAAACCCAAACAGCAAGATATCGCTCAACTCCCATCCACATTCCTTCATCAACACCTCCCCAATCAATTTGCCCATCACCAACTCCCAGACTTTGTCGTACCCCGGATCCATGTCGATTTCGCCCGTCCGTCCGTCGAGTTTCAGGTCATCCCCCCAGTGGAAGTTGTTGGTCGGCCCGCTGTCGAGTGGTAGGCCTAAGAGGGAATGGGGCAAAGGGGCGATTCCCCGGACGGAAATGGCGAGGACGCCGGGCAGGGAGAGGTTGCGGGCGAAAGAGAGAAACGGGGTGTCGGAGTCGCCGAGGCCGTGGAAGAGGAGGAGGATGGCGGTGGTGGATTCGGGTGGGGAGGGGTAGTGCAGAGACAGGGAGAGTTGGGGCTTGAGGGGGTTGAAATCCTCGGGTTGGGGGATGCGGGTTGGTGACATTTTGGGTTGATTTGATTGTTTGGTGTGGTGTGATGGTTTTCAGTTCAAGTTGAGTGGGGTGGGTGGTAGTTGAGCTCCGATTTGAGGAGTATATATAGTTTCTGTGGCGGAAGTCGATGGGACACAGAGAAAATGGGCGGTGATTACCCTGATTGGGACCGAATGTTGACCGAGTGTGACGATCGCTGAAATGAGTTGTGAGTTGTGAGTTGTAGTGTAGAGGGAAAAAGAGAACTGAACGAAGCCAGCTGCGGAGTTGATGAGATGACGATATCGTTCGTTCGCTTAGGTGGTTGTTACGGAGCGGGTCCCCCGTTTCTTCGGGTTCGGAGAGCCCCGCTTTTAACCGAGTGGATCCCCTGATCGCCGGACATCTACAAGTAGAGGAGGTATCAACTTTGATATCATCAACTGTGTGATGGGAAACGATTGATAAAAAGATGGGGATGAAGTCTTCTAGTATAGAACGTGATGAGCGTAAAGAGATCTGCCAGAGGTCATCATGTCCCTGCGAATGCTAGAACTTCACACCTAGTCTAGGCCTTAATTCGTATGTAGAGGTATTTTTCAACGAGTTTATGCCCAAAATGCAATAATTTCTGTTCTTTTCCGTTGGTATCTCATCTAGTCTATCATTTGTTTTCCGCCTTCTCTGCAAACCCCATCTCCTCCAAATCCTTCGCATCAGCATTCTCATCCGGCACCAACGGCGTCTCGGCCACCGAATCCATACCCGACCCCAAACCCGAAGTACCGTTCTGCTCATCCTCTATCCTCAGATCCGCAACCTTGTCCTCAATCTTCTTCTCACCATCAAGCTTGCTCCAAGCAGGTCTATTCCTCTTTTGCTCACCCGGTCCCTCGCTCTTAAAGTGATACCCCCTTGCCCTCGGCCTCTCTCCCAACCCTTGAGGGATCTCGGGTTCATACCTCAACGCAAACTGCCTCGCCTTCTCCTCAAAGGTACCGTCGGCCAGCGCCTCGCGGATGGAAGCAAAAAAGGAAGCCAGCACGGCGTGGTTGTGAATTTGCAACAGCGTCCAACCCAGCATTTCTCTGGCGCAAAGCAAGTGCTGAACAAAAGCACGGTGGTGCGTGGTGCAGGCGTAGCAGGTGCAGGATTCGGTCAGGGGCTGGAGGGAGATGGCGTGCTCGGGGGAGGACATGTCGATGCCCAAGGGCAAAAGGTCTGAAGACTCGGAGGAAGGTGGGGGAAACGTAAAGGACAAAGCGATGCCGGCGTCGGAGGCGGTCGAGAGGAAGGGAAGGAGGAAAATGTCCATTCCCAAGGAAAGCTGGCGGAGGACTTGGTGGGGGTTGGAGGGCGTGGAGAGAGCCAAGCGGGGCAGGGTGTCGAGGTTCTGGTAGGAGGAGGAGATGTCGGGGATCAGGTCGGCATCGTAGACGGCTAGGCCGGAGAGAACAGAGGGGTTGGACTGATGCTCTTCGGAGAGACGCTCGAGATACTCCCATTGGATGGAGTAGCTGATGGGAAGGACGGGGGCGAAGGTTGCGATTTTGGAGGGCTCCTTGTTTCGGCCGTACATCTCCATGAACCACTCCTTGATCCAGTCGTCGGTGCGCTCGGCCATGCGGAGGGCGCGCTTGGAGGTGGGCGCGCTGGTCTTGTGGGTGAGGTCGGCGAGAGGAATGGCAATGTCGGGGTTGAGAGTCTGGATGGCGTTGATGTACTGCTTTGTGGTGACGGCTTGGAAGCCGGTGGAGGTGAAGACGGAGATGGACTGGTTGGTGTTGCCCATGGGGGCGGCGACTGCGGGAATCCTCCGGGAACCGAGAACGGTGATGATGGAGGAGGGCATGGCTGTGAAGCTCTGAAGAGGCTTGTTGTTGGGCGAGGGAGTCTCATAGACGGGAGGTGAACGGGTCATGTATTGCTGCGGGCGCTCGATAACTGGAACATGGTTAAAACAAGATTTCCAAATGTGGAAAAATTACGACCTACAGTCCTCCAAGGCCATATATGTGCCATTGGTGAGCAAGTGTTTCTCAACATTGTCGGGGGTTACGTGAGGGATGACACCTCTCGAAGTGAGGCCGAAGAAGTTGGGAGTGTCAACAGTCCGACGACCTGGAAAGGCCAAACGACCGAGTCTGGCACCGCCATCCTTAACGGCGGTCTTGAGCAGTTCAAAGGTCATGGCTGTTGGTTCATGTCCATCACTCGACATCTTTTCTGAATGGACCCCTCTTGGTGGAGAGAGGAAGTTTTGATACTGGAGTGAGGTGAGGTGTTGGGATGGATGCTGGGACCTGAAATTTTCAGGCTATGGAAGCGGCAAACGCAATGACCTCTTTTGATGTTATGGTGATGAGAGGTCTCCAAGACTCTTTTCAAATTTTTGTCTGGTCTCACCCTCAAGGTTAGGTGGTTTCTACAGTCTCAAAATTTCGTGATACGCAGTTCTGGAGTTTTTGTTACATCGGCCAGTTCCGTTGGTGATGGTTCGCGCAGTGTCTGTGTACCTTAGCAAGCCTTCCTTTCCAATAACGGTATTTGCGTATCTTTTACGCAGTGGTTCACCGTTCTGCTCCGCCAAGCTGTTAAGGACCACCTGGAGTGAGGGGTGCACAGGGGCTGTTCCCTGTAACTCAGGTGCTAGAACCGCCTCGCCTTGGCAAAGCTGAAGGGAAGGTGGGGTTCTGGATCTCTCGGGTCCCTGGGGCTTGACTCAAGAGCCCCTCTCGTCCCGCCCCGCCTCTCTTGTTTAGTGTCAGTGGGTGTGGTGCCTGGCGCTCCCGCTGCGTCTGTGTCTCGCCTGCCGTCGGGGTGTCAATGTTTTAGTGTTGTTGAGAGTGATAACTATGGAAACTTTGATACGGCGGCCGTCGACATTATCCACACATCACCAAATGATACCTTAGAGGTAGGTATGATTAACAAGACACTTTGAAGTGATCCAGATCGGACGCCGAGATACATATGTAATGACATCTCCGCCATGACGAACAGGTCGAGCTGCAGGGACCGATTGGCAATGATCGACGACACGTCCCATTCTGCCCTGCCAGGCCTGTGATTCAACTTCTTCCAGGTCCGTGCGTGCCAATCACGGCCAGTGTTTCGAAGAGAAACCGAACTGAACCGGGCACCGTCTTATCCGGCCACTGCGGCCTCGGGTCGCCCAAAGCGGTGCATCCGGCAAAGGCACCTTGCGCATCAACTTGGCTCCAAGACACAAGTAGCCTTAGTATACATCCCTTCATTTTGCCTTGTTCCGTCCGTCTTGTTTCCCTTTTCCCATCTTTGTTCACTTCATGTTGAACATAGTCTCATACACTCGCGGATCGCAGATGCTTTGTTTATCTTGTTGTTTTGCGGTTCAACTGCATTGATAACCCCCCATCGCTTATCGCGAACTTCAATTATCTTGTTGACTTTTACTTGTTTTGTTTTGATGCGTTTCGTCATAGCTTGCTTGGAACGGTACTAGTCTCCACGCGGTCCATCAAGGTCTCCGAAGCCATCTCAGCATTTCACTATACATATACGAAAAATTCAATTCGATACACAGAAACATACACGAGAAAAAGTCATGGTGGGAACCCAAGACGGGGCGACGTCCCCCAAATCAGCCCACCAAGCACATCAGGTACCCCAGGTTCAAGATCTCGAGAGCCTCTCTTCCTCCTCCGGTTCAGACAACAGCGCCAGCAGTAGCAGTTCCAGCAGCGGCACCGGCACTCCGAACGTTGCCAACAGCGCAACGATACTCATTGCGACCGACCACCCCGACGCACCACTTCCCGAAATAACCCTCGTCGAAGCCCTCGAGGCCGACAGCTCTCCGCCTACTCCCCGATTCATCCAGGACGCCGGCTCATGGAAGAGGTGGAAATGGGTACCATATCCCGTCCGGCGCTCCATTGTCGCCGTTATTCGATGGGCCCACGGCCCTGCCACTCCTCAGCGGTTCCGCATCAAGCCACTGTTTCCCAACGTCCAGTATGCGCCTATCCTGCTCCTGGAGAAGAAGTTCCCACGGTTGAGGCATAGGCTGTGGCTACTGTTCTTCTGGATTGCCATATGGATCATCACCTTCGCCTTGGTCATGCGCAAAGAGTTAGATGTGGACGAGATTCCCGGATGGGGCAGACCCGTTTCGATTGGCTGTGGCGCGGCTTACTGGAACATGGACAATGGTTGCGGACTCAATGGCATGCAATGCCGGCCCTTCACCGATTCGGGCTTTGCCTTCAAGTGTCCTGCCAACTGTGCAAGTTACCAGGCCTTGAACCCGCGCGCTGTGGGTGACCAGGAGGTTGTATACAGGCCTCTGGTTGTTGGTGGCCCGCCAGCAACAGGGAACGATATCATTCCAGTCTACCGTGGTGACTCCTACCTCTGCGGCTCTGCCGTCCATGCCGGCGTTGTGTCAAACGCGCACGGCGGCTGTGGTGTCGTGCGCTTGATCGGGACGCAGAGGAATTTCAGCAGCTCCTACCGGAACGGAATCGAGAGCATCCCCTTCGATTCCTACTTCCCGCTGTCTTTTACATTTGAGGAGGGCGTCCAATGCTCAGCTAAGGACATGCGCTGGGCGCTCCTCGCCATCTCTGTGGTCTTTTCCAGCGTACTTTCGGTGTTGATCACTTCCCCCACCCTCTTCTTCTTCCCCGTCTTCACAGGCATCTATTGGACCGTTGGCCTGGCTACCGACCCGGCCAACATCACCGATGTCCCTTCCCTCATCTCGCGCGAGCTCGGCTCCTTCCTCCCGGCCATCCTCGTCGCCTGGGTCATGTACGACCACATGGGCATTCGCCGCTCCTTAACCGGCCTGACGGCACAGTTCGAGAAAACCGTCCTCTGGCTTGGCGGCTGCTGGGTCGGCGCTCTGACGAATTACACCTTCGATTTCATCCCCATCCAGCGTCTCACACCTCACGATCTGCAACAACAGCCCGGTGCGCGGGCCGCCCTCGCCATCATCATCGTCGTTTTGACCATCATCACGGCCTCGCAGGTCTGGTTCTTCCGGCAGGAAGGTCGACTAGTTCGCTACCTCAAGTTCTACACCCTCGTCGGCGCCGGTCTGATCCTCTGCGTAATCCTGCCGGACCTCAAGCTGCGCATCCACCATTACATCCTCGCTCTTCTCTTACTTCCAGGAACAAGCATGCAAACCCGTCCGTCGCTGCTCTATCAAGGCTTGCTAGTCGGGTTATTCATCAACGGCATCGCCCGCTGGGGGTGGGATCCCGTCCTGCAAACGGCTTACGCGCTGCAGGGAGATGCCCAGCTGGGATCTCCCCTGCCAGCCCTCGCCGCGCCCGTGATCTCACTGGGGACGAATATTTCCAGCATCACCTTTACGTGGGGCAAGCCGCCGGGGAGGATCTACGATGGGATCAGCGTGCTGGTGAACGATGTAGAACGGTTCAGGACGTATTTTAGCGATGATGAGTTCGACAAGAATGCGCCCTCTAACTTTACTTGGACAAGGGAGGGAGAGGAAGTTGGGAGAGATAATGAGTATTTTAGGTTTGCGTGGATGCAAGGGTACAAGAGCGAGGATTATACCAAGGCGGGGGTGTGGACGAGGGAGGGGGAGTGGATTGCCATGGCTCCGGGGCCGTCGAGGGTGAAGAAGAGGGGTTCTATGGGGGTGGTTGGGGAGGAGGAGGAGGGGAGGAAGAGGTTAGCTTGATGAGATGGTATGATACCTATATTTTGGATATAAAGTATATATATGGCTATGATTCGCCCTTGTAACTCGATAATGAATGTTGATATGATTCAAGACGTGAAAGGTGACCTTTATGTTTTGCTTCTGTGAATATCTGTCAACTTTTCCCTATCTGCCTTTATTGAGGACTTCTCCACAATTGGGCGAGGAGTGGTCAGTTCTGTTTGCTTGTTCTTTTTGACAGTATCGTCTCTCAAAGCAGATTGTCAATCTCACTTTGAGTCCCACCAAAGGAACGTTCATACAGGCAGTTGATAACCATTAATTGACCTCAGTACTCTATTTATCCCCTCCACTTTGTGACTCGCCTGTAACCTATGGCTCACCAGCTTCAGCTCTAGCTCCAGCCCCAGCATCATCCTCGTCACCAAGCTGTATAATCCTCTTCGGCTTCTTCTTCTTTACCTTTTCTTTCTCCTTCTTTTTTACAGCAATCACCGCCTCTCCCTCTCCCTCTCCACCCACTGGTCCTCCTTCCCCTTCCCCTCCCTCTGCCGCGTCCGTCTCCGCCTTCTTTTTCTTCTTCTTCACCACCTTCTTCTCCTTCTCATCTTTACCAGCCCCAGCACCATCTTCTTCCGATTTCGACTTGGACTTGGCCTTCTTCCCCTCCTTCTTCTTCTTGCTCTTCACCACCACCCCTTCTGTCGGCACCCCTTGAGCGACGTGTATCCTCTCATTAGCCCTCTGCATCTCCAGCCTCAACCGCTGGACTTCCTTCATGGCCTTGGCCATTTCCGCGTCTGTCTCCGCTAGCTTCTCGTGCGGGAGAGCACCACCAGAATCCTCAGAATGGCTGGCTTCGAGGCTGAGGTTGCGCAAGTGGCTGGAATCCACCTGCAAAAGGGATTGCTTGAGCTTCCGTGCTGCGCGGGACTTGGCGCTAGCGCTAGATGGATCCGCGTCCGAGTCATGCTGGCTTCCCGTCCGCGGGGTGGAGGGACGGCTGCCGACGAGTGTTTCGTCTGCGGCGACGACGATTTGTGGGCGTGATTTGGGTGCCTTGGATCGCTGGGGTGTTCCGGGAGCGCCGCCGACACCGGAGGAGCTGATGGCGCCAAGGTCGAGCTTCATAATGGGGATGGAGTCGATGTCGAGGTCGGGGCCGTTTTCGTTTTGCAGAATGTTGTGTATTGGGGTGGAAGTGCCTTGTGAGCGAGAGGGACTGCCTAGGTCGCCAATGTAGAAAGGGTCGTCACGGTTGCGCTCTGCTCGTTCAGCCTTGCGACGGGCGATGATGTCTGCGTCGAGGTAGCTATCCTCTGTCGCTTGCTGGTAGGAGCCGGATGTCGTCTCGGGAGCGTCCCGTAGTCTATTTATTGCTGGCTCGCTGGAGATGCTGGTTGGTGCTGCCTTTTCGTTGTAGTAAGCTGAGAATTCGTCGTCTTCCTGGATGGGAAGCATCAATGAGTCTGCTTGCGCCAGCAGGCTGCTGAGGTTAGAATGAATAGGTTCGTCCAGGTCTAGGCCCTCCGGCATCGGGACATTCAGCTGAGCGCCAACTGCGACGGAGTTTAGCTCCCAACCCTGGAAGAGAGAGGGTATCGCTTGTGTGAGAAGGAGGGGCGGGTCTTGCTCGAGTTCGTCCGTTGATGACGCCTGTGCCGATGCTGCCTCGGCGGTGAGCTTCAGGAGCTCGGTAAACTCAATCGCGCGTTCCTGGACTTCAAGAGATGGATGAAGCACTAGGGGCTCGTATGTATGGATGACTCGCGCCATGAGCAGAGATACCATGGACTTTCGTTCTGCTGTCCAGTATGTTTGGTCGTTACCAGCAATCAGTGCGAACAACTTCATGGAGGCCTGCAGGCAGGTTGCGAGAACCTCGGAGGGTCTGATACGCGGTATTAACTGTAACAGGTGATTGAGTGTGTCGCTTGGATTTGAGAGCAGATTTGCGTATTCTCCGGCGATCCAGGCAACAGGCTTCAGTGAACCTGATATCACTTGGTGTGACGTGGTCTCCATCGATAGCTTTGCAATTATAAGCTCGGCAGCCCGGACAGCGGCAGCTCTCACTGCTTTCACCTTGACGGCCACGTTTCTCAGCTCATTACCAATACTCTCCGAAATATCGGCCGTGGTAGATTTCGGCCCCAGTGCCATGCCGCCCGAGTCAACCTCCTTACGAGACGCCGGAGCAATCCGGATAAGTTGTGTTAGTACGTCAATGTACCAGTCAAAGTCGACCACACTCGAGTAGTTGTTCTGCGAGCACATCTTGAGGATCCTGCCAATAACGTCAATCGTATAGTCTTCGGGGAGAGGAGGAGCCTCATCTCGTTTCCTGGACCGTCGTTCAGCGCCCATCTCTTCACTCGAGTCGGTTGACAGATCATCCAACTGATCATTGTTCGGGTTTGTGGACGTTTTCAGCTGCCTCATAAGCCGGCTGACAATGGATACCAGGTTATCGCTGCTGACCATCCCTTGTACCAGGTCTAGGGCCTTGATCCTGATGGTTATGTCTTCGCTGTCGATGCACTCCATGATCACGTCCTCTTGTTGGGCAACAAGGAACGGGTGCGTGACCACGATTCTGTTGAAGGCCAACAGAGCCACATATTTCACTGGGCGAATAACATGGTGAGAATTGTACAGACAAAGGCAAGAGGTAAAGGCACTCACAGTTGGCATCGCCGTTGAAAGTAATCATGCCACGAAGCTTTGAAACGCACAGACTAGCAATCTCCTCCCTGCCATCATCTTCCGAGTCTCCAAGGATTCCTCCTTGTATGATGCCATTGATACATTCGTATAACAGGGACATTGCCGGCGTTGTTCGGATCAGATCGGTCAGGGGCGGCAGAAGCTTGCGAACGAGACGCGGTTCTAGAGGGGTGAGGGTCGCAAACTGAGCAAGTTAGCAAAGAGGCCGTTGAGTGGGAAATCCGGGTTTCTTCCTACCAGTTTGATCAACTTTATCGCCATCCAGTTGTTACCCCCATCTACCAAGAGCTCGAACAGGCGCGGAGCCAGGGGCAAGAAATCCTGGGGTCTCCGCCAGCCGAGTTCACACACCACGTTCACAATGGCTGCTGTCACGCTCGGATCCTCGTGCTTGTCCATAAGTCGCTCCTTGATTTTTGGCCATGCTGCTCGGAGGGTCTCTGGGTATACCAGGGCTAGTCTGTATAGTGTAACAATGGTCTTCTTCCTAATAGCCGAATGCGAGTGACTGAGACGCGGCAGTAGGTCTGCTAGTACGGAAAGGGCAAGGGAGGGCGTGATGATATGCGGGAGCGCAGCAATGGGAAGTGAGATGACGATCGGGGAGGAGGCCGAGAGGTCCTTCTTGAGGAGGTTGGTGGCTAGCATGAGCACTTCGGTATCGGTCTTGAAGCTCTGGACGGCGCCGAGATATCCAACGCGCTTCTGGTGGTATTTTGGCGAGGACATGACCTCGAGGACATGGAAGGAAGCCCACGACATGTCATGGCCGTTCATCTCGAGGTAGATGATCTTGAGGAGGGCCGTGGCCTTGACATCTTTGCGCATGTGTTAGCGAAAGCAACGGGCGCAACAACATAAGAGGGACGAACCCATGTCTTGGCTTTTGATCTCGGAACGACATTCTTTCAGACAGTTCTGGATGTACTCCTTTTCGTTTCCCTTGTGGTTACGCAGACCTCGGATGAGGTCGTACAGCGACTTTTCGAACCTAGGGGGGCATCAGCTAAGTCGAATCGTGCAGACGGAAGCCGGAGCTTGACGCACATGGTTGCGGTTGTGGTGGCCCAACTGGCGATGTTCCCAGTGTTGTGAGTATTATATCGAAGTTGGGGAGACTTGACGCTGGCGGCGCAACGGGTAGCAATCGGTTCGCGTGAGGACTTGGTGACAGGAATCGAAAGTGGTTACAAGTTTAATACAAGCTGGAGGTATAGCGAGGCGACGGGGACGAGGTGTTGCTGTGTCTGGACTGAACCGCAACTCGACGCATCTTGCCGCGGCCGTAGTTGGGGAGCTGGGAGATGCTGTGGGCGCCACCCGGGTCGAGGGTTGTAAGCAAATGCGCTTCTCGTCGTCACGCCGTTTGGGTTACTTGTCGTCGTCGTCGTCGAGACACGCTTGACGGATCTTGGTTTGGAAACGCAATGGCCGTCAACGACGCTGCTGCTGGAGATCCGATGTCCGTGGTGGGTTCACAATGTGGCACCCTCCCCGTCCTGGTCGTGCTATCTCACGTCACTGGCTGAACTGCCCGACTGACCTCCCGTCTCTGCCTGCCTGTGCTTTGAGGTGAGGATGGTAGGTACAGTTTGCGACTGTCCCCTAAAACCCCAGATTGCACTGTCTGTCCAGCTGTTTTACCGCTGAAAGAGCAGCTATGACACAGTGAGAGCTCCAAACGAGGAGCTCCAGGCATGCTTGCCCCACCTACCCATCCAGTGCCTGGGCGGGCATTCAGCTCCAGCTTGCAGTGCTCGCCGCGCGACGTCTACCAGCGTCCAGCATTGTACAGATTGACGCCAGCGAAGTGGATTGAAGCTTTCCCCGGCCATCAACTTCTCCTCTTCCACCATTTGACGTCAGCTTCCAGACCACAAGCTTAAGCCGAGACTTCGGATTGCCTCCATCATACTTGCGCCAATTCCACTTGTCATTCAGCTGTTTACAAGTCACGACATATTGGTCCCCTTCAAGCTTAACGAGCGACGTGATTCTTGGTCCGGCTCGAACCCCGACCACTATATCGAATATACACAATGGCGCCCTCGCTGCTCTTCAACCCGGCCAAGCTCCCTCCTTCGGAAGCTCTCCAACTCGCACAGCAAGCCCCCGTTGTCTTGCAAGGATCGTCATCACCATCCGAGACTGTGGACCAATGGGCAACATACGAAAATCTGCTGCTAGCGTGCCTCCGAACCGGCGATGATGAAGCGGCCGCAAAATGTATGGATCAGCTGGAGGCACGGTTTGGCCCCGACAATGAGAGAGTCATGGCTTTAAGGGGCCTGTTGTCCGAGGCCCAGGCCGAGAACAACGGAGAGCTGGAAGCGGTGCTCAAGCAGTACGATGCCATTCTGGAAGGAAACAGCACCAATCTCGTGGGTCATGACCGTTTACGCCAACTGTTCTCGGACGGCAGATTTGCTAACCCGCCATGTCTACATCTACAGCCTATCACAAAGCGCCGGATCGCCCTCCTACGATCCATGGGTCGCGTCTCGGATGCCGCAACCGCTCTTGTACAACTCCTCGACTTCTCCCCAACCGATGCCGAGGCCTGGTCTGAGCTGTCGGATCTCTACTTCACACAAGGAATGTACTCGCAGGCCATCTACGCCTTGGAAGAGGCCCTCCTTCTGTCACCCAATGCCTGGAACGTATGCGCTCCTCCCTCACCCAACAGCCTAAGCCCTATACTAATGTAGCCCATCTAGATACATGCACGACTGGGAGAGGTGCAGTACATGGCTGCCACGACTTCGGGAAGTGGCGGTGGATCGCAGCAAAAGTACTTGGCCGAGGCGCTCAAGCGGTTTGCTCGGAGCATTGAACTGTGCGACGACTATCTCCGTGGCTACTATGGGCTGAAGCTGGTAAGTTTCCGATAGCCGTCATACGCGAACAAAACAATTTATGCTGACCGTCTGCTAGGTCACCACGAGGCTCCTCAAGGAACAGGCCAAACAGGCCAAACAAACTGACGATGGCGAGTTCACTCTGCCTGATCCCAAGACAATTGAGCGTCTCGATGAGCTTGCGACCGCCAAGCTATCGGAAATCGTCCGTCATAGCACTCTGAAGGACAGAGGCTGGCGCGGCTATGACGAACGTGAGGTTGCAGCTGCCCGAGAACTGCTCTCACAAAATGGAATTGAGAGGTGAGATTTGCTGCCATTGAACGAGGCAAACGGTACGGCGCTCAGTCCAGTGACCGATTCGATATGTTCATTGCCCGCTGGATGTACCTATGGTGTTTGGCACAAGTTCAATGTGTTACCCCATCCACCGCGCATATAATGGAAGGCCATCGTCGCAATCGGAACGGCCTCTTTGACGATGGCTGGGACTAGCGAGTGAGCATCACTGGTATCCTTGCAAGGTACTTTGGTTCCTACCTGCATTAGTCGACGCAGTGGGTCTTTGGGCAGCGAAAAGGCATCAAGAAATCTGGCTTCACGTGGCTCCAGTAGATGCCCAAAGGCGATCCTTTGCCCGGTGGTAAGACGGGCGGTGCAGGCGTTCTCAGCCCAACCAGAAAGAGAACGCCTTCAAGCCCGCGACTGTTGCGTTGATGCAGGTTGCGAACCCTCTCGAACCCTTCATGAAATTTTTTTTATTCTTTCAATTTCTTGGGGGGCAGAAAAAGGCGTTTATAACTGGTGGCCGGGTTTCAGCTCGGAACGACATCTGACTGGCTCTGCGAATTGCGTGGTACATATCGCAACATGGTCACCGGCCAACAGCCCAGGCCATGATACCGGCTCATCTTCCACTTTCTTTCTTCCAACACCATGTACAGACTCAAGACGAGGTATCCTTGACAATAGTTGATGCCTTACTCTGGGGGGTGTCTTTTGAAGCGGTCCTTGGTAATAATGATAATGAATCAAGAAAAGTTATGGGATTTCAAGATCACCATGAATGGTTTCACAACCTTTCTGCCGCATGGCCGGCGCCGAGTCGGATGATGCTTATACATGAGCAATCCGGAACAGCAGCCGACGATATTATCCAGCATCTTCAAGTCTGTCTCTGTTAGCGTAAACTACGCAACATGCGACCCCAGATACTTTGAACACCACTCTGTCATTCTCCCCTCTCACAAGTCAATCTGAGCTTAAAGAACAACGGAAGAAAGCAAGACTTGGACGAAATACTCATTTCAACAAGACGTCTTCGAAGGAGACTCTTAACATTGACTCATTTGTAAAGAAAAAAAAAGTCTAAAGAGTCGACATGTGTGATTCACACTATCTGTCTGCTACTTCTAACATCTTTGGGCGGTATGTAGTGTGTCACCAACGACGGAGGGTCGTCGCTCATCCCCACCATCCCCCCTGTCTCCCCAGTCTTTAGATTCCTTTCCGTCACCAGACTAAACCTTTTCAGTACCCCTGCCCTGAGCATCAACTTGGGCCAAGCCCCTCTGAAACCAAAACTCTCACCTCTTTCACTCACTATCCACGATGGAGTCGTTTGCCTGGTTGCTTATGCTCCTGCTGCCTCATGAGTCGTGCGTACAGTCACTCGGTGAGGACACAAAGGCATCGAGTTTTCGCAAAAAGACCGTTACCTTTCAGCTATCAAGGATACGGTCGACTTACACTACAGAAGAGTCTGGCAATCTAGAAAGCCGGGTAAGGCCATATCTAGTGTATCAGTGCTTAGTGTAAGGATGGTGAGGACAGGGTTACCTGTCTCTATGCACCGCAGGCAGGACAACACGCTCCGCCTTTACACACGATCTCCGTCGTGCTGCAGTTCCCCCAGCCTTGCTGAGACGCAGCGACAAGACTACCGTCTCAGGCCCAACCATGAGGCGCCTTTCTGTGTGTTCCCTCCGCTGATACCTGTTCCCGGCTCTTCCAGCATCGTCCAGCTCGCGTTACGGAAGGATGCCGTATGTGATTTCGTAGTAGTGCTTCCTGCTGGAGGAATTTTACTTTGCAGGGGCATGTTGACCATATGAAATAATATTCCTATACATACGGCAAGACGGCTGCCTACAGCTACATCCGCTGACCTTGGACCCGAAGTATCAACGCCGGCAGTACTTCACTTGGTCTGCCCTCCTTCAACCAAACAAATCTTTTTTGTCCGTCTTGCCATACGGAGTACTCTGTACCCCAATACTAGGCGGCTCTTTTTGCACCCCATCTCCCTGCCTCCTTTGCACTACAGACTGTGCCTACGTTCTGCGTAAACACATCTCGCGCTTCCCCCGCTGCTACTCTACGACCATCTAACAAGATCCAAGCGGTCCAATACGCTTCAAATCTTGTAACTACTCACCAGTGAAGTAGCCAACCTTATGCCGACCATCAGCGACAGATGAGAAATTCTAGACCACCTCACATACACAAAACGCCTAGATCGCCACGAACTCGCAACCACCGCGCAGCGAAAGCCGGCCAACCAGAAACCCACAGGGTCCTACAGGAATACAACGGTACGTGGTGATCTCCTTTGATTGCTTTCTCTTGAACCACGCATCTCCCCCTTTTCTCTCTGCTGTCCTCTATCAGCAGTCTCTCTGTCTTGGCGGGGTCGCCAGCTCGCAAAGTCGCGGGGAAGCTTTAAAGCATTGTGAGGAGGAAGGTGTGAAAGAATCACTCGTAAGGACAGTCCAGTTTCTTGAAGCGCTCAACACGAACCGATCCGACCGCCTATATAAACACGAGGTCAAGGGACAGGCCAGCCAATCCGGCCATGGTTTGTCTCGGTGCAACTGTCAAGTAGCTGTTGTCGTTGTTGGCTGCAAATTTCTTATTCTTTCCCTCTTCCGTGAGATCGGGACGTCTAGCGAGACAAGAGGCTTCCCGCAGTCCACGCTACCTACCCCAGACTCTCTTGTGACATTTCTATCGAACCTCTGAGGCTTCTAGATGTTAGTCAACCCCTCATTGATTGGGCACTAACAGCCAAGACCACAGGGTACACACTCGGCGTTGTGTTGTCAGATCACTTCTGGTACGTTTTCAGACACGTCCTCTTTCACTGTTAGCCCATTTTCGGATCCGTTTCTCGTCTCTACACCCACCAATTCAGGCAGGCCCTCTGTCCGAGACAACAGTGAGCCTTCTTAACCCTGCCAACTCTGTTACATAGCCTGGCTCCTCAACCCTCGGCTTGCCCCGCTATCGTTCCCCTCGTTGTCGATCTGATCTAGATCCCTTGTTCGCTATCCAAACGGCGGCACATTGTCTGCTGTCGTTTTACTTCCTCATGCTGACCTGATATCCCAGCCAATCTATTTTTCATCCATCCTTGCCAGTATCTCTACCCTCAGCCATATTGCCTTTGCCACTTGGATCATTATCTCAGTCTCAAGAGCACCGAAAGATTACAAAATCCAGTTACCTATTTCGAACTGGCGCTTTGCAGTCTATAAGTCAACAGCTCTTGAGTGAAAGACGGAGACCCTTTCGACTTCGGCTTACTCACTCCGGCTCCTTCATACGGGTACCGAAGAGTCACCCTGAACAACCTTGAGGTTGACCAGAAGAGAGAAGACGTGACCAATCATCCACGTTCCTCCAAATATTACACCAAAACCTGCCGCGACCACCAATAGCACGGGGGGCGCCAGTCACCACCACACCTCACCACTCGCTCTCAAGTATCTTTTTCCCGCACCGTCCAGGTTGTGTTCGCTCTTCATTCCCGTTGCCCACTCACTCACCGCCCGGGGTCTTGTTACTCGCTACGTACCCTGCTACCAAACTATCCAGGTCATAGACACTTCAGCGCCGTCTGAAGAGCCCTCAACCGTCCCTCCCGCTCCCCCACCCTCCTCCATTGCTCGTTCTTCCTCCGCTTTACACTCCTACCGCCCATATCCGTTCTTAGCCTGCTACCCTCTTACCTCAGCTTCCAACTCTTCCGAGTGAACAAGCAAGGAAACAAGGCAACTACAGTACCGGCACTGGTCCGCACTCAAGCACACCAACTTTGGTGGTCCTCTTTGCTAGTTGGTGCTTCAACTATTGTCAGGCAAACCTCCCTCGCCGCTCCCTTTGCTCCGGCTTTCTCCCTGCAGATTGTCACGAGCAAAGGGTGATACCCATACACATTCCCAATGTCGTAAGTCTGGTCCGGATCCTCGATTCTACATCGCGACTGCGCCACATTACCTGGCCTGTGTCTGTTCTCCCTTCTTGGAACCAGCTAACCCCGGACCCTTTCCTCCTCTCTTTACGCCTGCAATAGGAGCCGACGATCAATCAACATCACTGTGAATAACCCAGGTCCTGCGTACTCCTCAACCACATCATCGAGCGGATACGACTCATCCCAGTACCAGTACGGGTACGGCCGCGACGACTCGGTAGTTGATGACGAGGACGATGAAGAGGTGACCGACGACGAGTCCACCGAAGACGACCATTGGGATGACCACTACGACGAAATAGACCCTTCGGATTCTGCCTCGGCGACCGCGGAGTACTATCCTCACCCTCATCACGGGCATTCACCACTGCCTCCTCACTCTCCTCACTCTCGCTCTCACAGTACCCATAGCGCTCGGAGTCCCCGACTACTAGAACGCAGCGAGTCTGCGTCGCGCCGGAATCTAGTTTCCTCAGGGAGACAATCTTACTCTTATCGCGCCCCGACGGCACCTCCTCCTATGGAGTCGGAATACGGGGACGAGTTTGGAGGGTACGGTGGGCGCGGCCATGGACATCACTCACAACCCGGCTATTATGGCCGTGGCGCGGGTCACAGCGCCTACGCTCCTAGCCATGCTGGATATGTGCCTAGCCACTTCGGAAACCAGATGGTACCCTATGACTACAACAACCCATTCGCTCCCTCTCCCATGAACGACACCCTTGCCAGAACCAGACGCGGTGGTGGTGGCGGCGATGACTACTTTGGCGGCCACGATCCGCGTGGACATAACCCGCGCGGCCATCTCTACGACATGATGCCCTACGGAGGAGGAGGAGGACCAGGCGCCGCCGCCGGCGCTCTCGGTTACTACGGTGCCGGAGGCGGCTTCGGTACCCCCGGGCCCAGCCACATGGCCGGGCTCATGTTCCAACCCCCTCCACCACCACCCACCGAACACCCGGGCAAGTCACCAACCCCGGCGCCCGAGAAGAAGCCCGACCCAGAAATGGAAGCTCTCAAGAAGCAACTGGAAGAGTTTCAACTTGAGAAGAAGCGCAAAGAAGAAGAGGAAAAGAATCGCGAGATTGAGCGCAAGATTCGCGAAAAAGCCGAGGAGGAGCTGCGCAAGAAGCAGGAAGAGGACCGTAAACGCGCCGAAGAGGAGAAGAAGCGCCAAGAGGAGCAGAACGCTGAGATGGAGCGGGCTGTCAAGGAGGCGCAGCGGGCGGCGGAGGAGAAGGCCGCTCAGGCTCGCAAGGAAGAGGAAGAGAGGCAGAGGAAACACGCTGAAGCGCTGGCTGAGGCTCAGAGGAAGGCAAGAGCTGAGTTTGAGGCTGAGCTTAAGGCTGCTGAGGAACGGCGCAAACGCGAGGAGGAGGCTGCCAAGATTGCTGCTGAGCTTGAAAAGCAGAGGATCGAAGCGGCTGTGAGGGCAAAGGAGGAAGAGCTCAAGAAGAAGCATGCAGAGGAAGAGCTGCAGCGGATTGCGGCCGAGAAGAAGGCGGCGGAGGAGGCGGCGGAGAGGAAACGGCTGGAGGATGAAGCCAAAGCGAGGCTGGACCGGGCGCTTAAGGAGACCGAGGAAAAGATCGCTGCCGCCATCCGAGCCGACCGAGAGAAGGCGGCCGAGGAAGCGGCCAAGAAGGCGGCCGAAGAAGCCGAGAAGGCGCGCAAGCAGAAGGAGTTTGAGGAGTGGCAGAAGCACCTGGAGGCCGAGGCCAAGCTCAAGGCCGAGATCGAAGCCCGCGAGCGGATGGAAAAAGAAAGAGCGGAAGCCGCCAAGGCCGCAGCCGCCGAGGAGGAGCGCAAGAAGGCGGAGGAGGCACTGCGTAAGCGGCTCCTGGACGAGGCCGAGAACAAGGCCCGGGAAGCTGCCGAGAAGGCCAAGGCCGCCGAAGAAGAGAAAAAGGCTGCCGAAGAGGCGCTCAAGAAGAAGATCTTGGCCGAGGAGGCGGCCAAGAAGAAGGAGGAGGAGGAGGCTGAACAGAAGAAAGATAAGGCCCCCATCAGATTTAAGGACGCTGTAGGCCGCAAGTTCAGTTTTCCCTTCCGTCTGTGCCAGACGTGGCAGGTATGTTTTTGCTTCCGTCCCCTTCCCTGATCCCCTCCTTTCCCGCCCAAGTACTAACACATTCCCGCAGGGCATGGAAGAACTCATCAAACAAGCCTTCCTCCACGTCGACGTCATCGGCCCCCACGTTCAAGAAGGCCACTACGACCTGATCGGCCCCGACGGCGAGGTTATCCTCCCCTCCGTCTGGGAGCGCGTCATCGAGCCGGACTGGCAAATCACCATGCAGATGTGGCCCATGGACAAAGCGCCCCTCCGCAACCAGATGCCCCCGGGTGCTCTACCTCCGGGCTTCGGCGCCGGTGCCCCCGGTGGTCACGGAATGGGCGGTGGTCTCCCCGGCCAAGGTCGTCCCATGTTCCCCGGCGCCCCACCCGCTTCTCGTATGCCACCCGGCATCTCGGACGCACACGGGCACAGGATGGCGCACGACATGTTCCCTCCCGGGCAGCCTGTCCGTCCGCCTATGGGAATGCCTCCTGGTATGGGTATGGGTATGGGCGGGGGCGGTGGTGGTGGAGGAAGTGGTATCCCGCCCCCGCCCCCGCCTGGTTGGCCCCCTAGTGGCAGTAGACACGCCGCTGCGCCGCCGTCGAGACCCGCGGCCATCGTGGTCGATGTTGAACCCGAAGTCAGGCAGCACAGGTCGAAACATTCGTCGAGCCACAGCAGGAAGGAGACCAAGGCGACGGTGCTGGGGTGGATGGCGGGCGGGAAGCCGGTGAAGAGTAGTAGTAGTAAGAAGTATGTCCTTGTCAGGTATCCATCCGGTCCCTTACCCTGATGGTTATCAAATGGGAGAGAGAAAAGCTAACGTGTTGGGTTGTGAATAGGAAGAAGCACTAAGCGAGTCCATTGGGCGAATACGCCGGAGTCATCGACAATTTAGTCTTTCTAGGGTGTGGTATGGTCCTCGACTACGACACCCATTCGGCTCTCAAACCCTCCACGCTGGTTGATTCAAAGAGCCGATCTACTCCTCCCTTTCTTTTTCATCGTCGCTTTTTTTTTTTTTGCGTTTGTTTGTTTTGGCTTTTGATACCTCTCTCTCTGCTTGATCTGGTTTTTTTTATTCTGTTCTGTTTATTCTTTTGGCGGATACAGAGGCGTTCCTTTAGGGGGGGCTTTCTGACACGCGTTGCTTCGTTACAAAATCTTATGACGAAAAAGTAGTACGGCGGGATGATGCGTGATGATGGATGAGAGATGAAGAAGTAATATAGTTCATGTCATATGATTGATGATACGAGATCATGTGTGAATGACTATCTATACACTATGCCTGGGTAAAGGAAGAGATGAGGATGTGGATGCGGATGAGGACGTGGACAGCGAGAAAGCGAGTGGTTGGATGTTGAATGGTATAGGTTTTGGTTAGCAATACATCGGTACTTGGGAGGCTGCGTTTTAAACCTAGCGTGAATGAATGTCTCTGCTGTAGACGGAGCATTGTTGGACCGTAGCACTCCAAGTATGCCTTTGCCGGTTCAGAACCCTCTCAGTAATGTGATGTACTTGGGTATCTTGTCTATTCCTGACAAAACCATGTCTATGTCTTGCTTTTCCAAGCCACGCCTTCTGTGTCCTAGCCAGGGTAATAATACAGTGATATCAAGAAGCAGCGCTGCTCGCCATGCCATCTAGTCTAGTCTAGTACTCCCAACACTTGGGCAGTTGGACCCAGGGACCTTCTTTGCCTGGGCAATCAATCAACCCCATCTCACGACCATTATCTAACCAAGATCATGAGATCGGCCCGTTGAGCCACTAACTTCCACTTGTCCCCTCGACGTCAATCCAGGCTTGACATCCTATTACCAGACATCAATCCCTCATCACCTTCTCCAAGTCCTCCTAGCCCTCTCCTCAAAAGCCGCAACCATCTCATCCACCTTCTGTCCCGCCAACTGTCCCACGGCAAACCCCAGCGCCGGACTCGCAAACTTGAACCTCACACTCAGCGCCACCTCTGTCCAGTTGTCGCCGGCCCCCTCTCCCCCTTGGCTCTTCTTCGGAGCCGGCACGTTCCTCACCGTCCACCTCGTCACCAGACTCTCAAACAAGCCCTCCATCTTCTCCGTCGTATCTGACGGCGAACTCTGATATCCAAATTGCTGGAGAACAGTAGCAGGGATATTGGTAGAAGCATTCCCACTAACAGCCTCCACGATGCCTACACCCTGACCGTCGTCCGGAACGCAATAGACGCGTGACGAGTAGGACTCGGTAAAGGGACCCCAGCCTACTGTCAGGTCGCCGCGGGCTGGCCATTTTGTTTTTGTTTTTGTCTTTCCATTTTCTTCCGTTGTCTCTGTCTCTGTCCCTGTCCCTGCCTCACCCTTTTCGGCGGGTGTTGCTGTGATAGGTTGTTCTGCCCAAGCGGTAACTACGCTCCGACTGCAATGCGGCAGGAATTGGCTGTAGGAGGAAACGTCGGCGATCAGATTGTAGAGGTGCGCAGATGGGTAGGGAAGGATGCGTCGTGCGCGGAGGACGGTTTCTGGCGCGCTGTTGTTACCACCACCACCACCGGGAGAACCGTTGTTGAGGGCGGAGGCGGCGGAGGAGACGGCGGAGAGGAGCCAGGAGGAGTAAGGACGGGTGGTGGTAGTGGTTGTTACTGGTGTAGGTGGTGAGGATATCCTCCGCTGGTGTGGGTGGTGGGAGGATGTGGTGTTGCTGGTTGTGGTTGTGGTGGTGAGGGAGGAGAGAGACCGGACGATGCTCGTTCGGGGTATGAGGAGGCGCGTTGCGCTTGGAGGGACAAGGAGAGTATGTCTTGGTGGCATTGTGTCGAGGACAAGTCTCGTGGACTGGGTGAACGGGTCGAGCGAGGTAGGTGGTTTGCGCCGCGATTATCGTAGTTGGGAATGTTTGCGGTTCAGGGTGGTGGAGGTTGGCTGTTGAGGATTTCGGTGCCGGGTATTTGTGTTCTTTGAGTGATTAGGAAGAAGCGGAGTCTAGAGAAATTCGTGGAGGTTATAGAAGGGTGGCGACTGGGCGTACCCGAATGCGCCGAAATAAACAAAGTTGGGAACTTTTTGAAGGCATTCCCGTCGCAATTCGGGGAATTTATCCCGAGGTCGGGGTTGAGTTGTTGTTATTCGGACTGTGCATGTGCTGCACTCAAGTATGCGCTGTGATAGTGCTGTATGAGATTGCAGCCAGCGCTGAATGCCACTTTCAAGGTGTCCGTTGGTTGCTAAGGATTTGCTATTCCAACCATGTTCTTAGCCCAACAGAGCACCTCTGCGGGGTACCCTGAATTCACGACATCAAGACTTGCAATCCATCACGACCAAGTTATCACGACACCAAACACTTCGAGAATTGATGTGAAGAGTCTGGGTAAGCTGGAAGAGATGAGGGAGATTTCATGATTATCTATCATTGAGGGGAGTTGAATGTGACATGTAGTCTAATCACCCCCCGTTGATGCCGAATCTTTTCCGATCACCAACAACGGACTGATAGCGGATCCGTCCCATCTTCCACCGAGAGACCCCAGTCTCCCCGTCCACGGTCCTCGTCGAGAACGTCATCCGAACCTCACAAGGGACGGGCCGCGATTCTTTTAGTAACATCGTCAGTCTCGGATCACTTTGGTTCCCTTCATTAAAGTAGGTCCGACATTTTGTCCAGTAGAGGCTGGCGTCGAGGACTTTTATGACTCAACCCACCTGACACGACCATTTTCGTCGTCTGCAACCCCTCACCTACAAGTCCTTCTCTTACACATAACTGTCGACAGTATACCTGATTCATCGAAAATGGGAGGGCACCTGGTGACGGTTGCGACCTGCAGTCTGAACCAATGGGTTCTAGATGTAAGTCGAACCTTGTCAACTTTCATATCTTCACAGCACAGTACTAACTCGAACAAACAGTGGGAGGGAAACCTTCAACGCATCGTTGAGAGTATCCATCTTGCCAAGAAGGCCGGTGCAAGACTTCGTGTCGGTCCTGAGTTGGAGATATGCGGTTACTCAAGTTTGGATCACTTCCACGAGCTCGATGTCTACACCCACAGTCTGGAGATGCTCCGCAAGCTGTTGGAGGATGAGAGCTGCCATGACATCCTCATCGACGTCGGTCTGCCTATCCTCCACCGGAACATCCGATATAATGCCCGGGCTATTTTGCTGAACGGAAAGATCCTCTTGATCGTGAGTATACCCCTTACTTCTAGATCACGGACTCTTCACTAACAAGTATGAACAGAGACCCAAGATGTGGCTTGCCAACGATGGAAACTACAGAGAGATGAGACACTTCACCCCCTGGATGCGTCCCAGAGAAACCGAACTGTTCCATCTGCCCAAGATCCTCCAGGAAATCCAGGGCGAAACCCACGTTCTCTTCGGAGACGCTGTCATTTCCACCCCCGAGACAGCTTTCGGTGCAGAGACCTGCGAAGAGCTCTTTACTCCCAAGGCTCCTCACATCGACATGGCTCTTGACGGCGTTGAGATCATCACCAACAGCAGTGGCTCTCACTTCACCCTGCAAAAACTCGACGTCCGCCTTCAGCTTATCATGGAGGCAACTCGCAAGTCGGGCGGTGTTTACCTGTATGCCAACCAACAAGGTTGTGATGGTGAACGCCTCTACTTTGACGGCTGCGCCATGATTATTGTCAACGGCAACATCGTTGCTCAGGGCTCACAGTTCAGCCTCAACGACGTGGAGGTCGTTACTGCTACTGTCGATCTGGAAGAAGTCAGAGCTTACAGGTCTTCGATCTCGCGTGGCTTGCAGGCGGCTACTTCGAATGCCAAGTACCAGAGGATCCAGACCTCGTTCGAGCTCAGCCCCGAGGAGGAAGATACCGATATCTGGAAGAAGCCCACCCTTCCCAGGCCACCAAGGTATCACTCGGTTGAGGAGGAGATTGCCCTGTGCGGTGGTTGCTATCTCTGGGATTACCTCCGAAGGTCTGGCACAGCGGGTTACTTGGTGCCCCTGAGCGGAGGCATCGACTCTTGCGCCACGGCTACCCTCGTCTTCTCCATGTGCCGGATCGTCATTCAAGCCATCGAAGACGGGAACCAGCAAGTCATTGAGGATGTCAGGCGCATCTGCAAGTATGGCAAGGAAGGCGAGCTTCCCAAGACGCCCCAAGAGCTTTGCAATCAGGTCTTCACTACCATCTACATGGGCATGAGCAAGCAGAGCTCCGCCGAGACTCGCGGACGTGCCAAGGAGCTTTCCGACGCTATTGGCAGCTACCATGTTAACCTCGACATTGACGATGTGTATGAGGCTCAGAAGAAGCTTATCGTCCAGACAACGAATTTTGAGCCCAGGTTCAAGGTCCATGGCGGCACAGTCCAGGAGAACTTGACGTTACAGTGCTTGCAGGCTCGTATCAGGATGGTTACTGCCTATGTACGTGATGGTCCATCCTTGGGTCGAGAGACAATGATATGCTAACGGTACGATGTAGGAATTTGGTCAGATCCTCCCGACTGCCCGTGGCAGGCCCGGTGGTGGCAGTCTTTTGGTTCTTGGAAGTGCCAATGTTGGCGAGGTAAGTTTGGCAATGCTCAGTTCACACAAGTCAACGGATACTGATGCGTGTGGCAGAGTCTTCGTGGTTACTTGACCAAGTATGACTGCTCTAGTGCCGACATTAACCCCATCGGATCGATCGACAAGGCAGACTTGAAGCGCTTCATTGCCTGGGCTGAGAAGAAGTTTGATCTCCCTTGCCTGCACGGGTTCTTGACGGCTGTCCCTACTGCTGAGCTGGTATGTACTTTCGGATTTGTGCTTTGAAGACTCATGAACCTGGTGCCTAACCACACCTTGCACTATAGGAGCCCATTACCCAGGAATACGTCCAAAGCGACGAAGCCGACATGGGAATGACGTACGCCGAGCTCACAGTCTTTGGTCGTCTTCGAAAGCTGAACAAGCTTGGTCCCTATGCCATGTTCCAGCGTCTCGTCCACGACTGGAGCGCTGACCGTGAGAAGGTCGAGGGTGACGAGGCGCCTTTCTATACCCCCAGACAGGTTGCCGAGAAGGTCAAGAGGTTTTTCCACTTTTATGCCATCAACAGGCATAAGATGACCACTTTGACTCCCGCATTGCATTGCAATGATTACTGTAAGTTCTTACCATGGTCCAGTTGTCGAATCACCTCGTGCTGACCCCATCATAGCGCCGGATGACAACAGATTTGACCTCAGACCGTTCTTGTATCCTCCCTTCTGGAAGAGCTGGAGCTTCAAGAGGATCGATATGGAGCTTGAGAGGATCGAGAAGAAGAGGGAGGAGCGTGCGGGAAAGGGCAAGGAGACTGCTTAGTGTCGACAAATACTCGACTGAAATGTGTTCGGTAGTATTCAAATGAATTTAAAGAAGCCAAAAAAAGTGATCGACGACTGGCTCGAACGCATCACCTGTCTCCAAGCAAGAGAGGAGAGGAGCAAAAAACAACAACCGCCCGGTCAGAGCATCGGTGAACCGTTTGATTTCTTCTGTCGACTGGAGCGTTCCCAGATACCATATAGGTAGACCGGCTACTAGATGTGAAGACCCCTTTTCGTATCTTAGCACACCGTTCCCGATCCGGACAGGCAATAGGCTTTTGAGTTTTGAGAACTCAAACGGTAGACCGTTGTGCCATCTGACCAAGCGGTTGTTGTTGGAATTAAGGACCAACCAGGTCCCTTATATGGTCATTAGCGTTGAGGTTGAGATCGGATGAAGGAGTCGTAGGGAAGGTACGGCAGCTGCTGCGGGACTCGAAGGTCCAACGGTTCAGTTGAGGAAAAAAAACAATAAATCGTATCTAATTTACACATTTGGTCTCATTCCAGCGTCAAGATCTTGGTTTTATTTGTTTTCAAGCCTTTGACTGCGAGTTATCTCCAGATTCGAATTCGGGGGCGAGCGAAGGACAGCTCCTTGATGCGACAATGGATAATCAGGGTTAGGGGTAGATAAGGATAAGGCAATCGGAGCTGTGCCCACTGAGTGTAAAGTTGGGTGGGCCCCCTCCACAACCCAATTGGCTCCACAGGCTCTGGACCATTTTTTGTACTTTTTCTCGTTTCGGAATTTGCAAATCTTTTCCCCCTCCTCTCCTCTCCTCTTCATTCTTCGTTCCCTCCGCGGTTCAAGAACCAGCACGATATGCTGCGTCAACCTTTCAACAAAGCCAGTGCCATTCAATGACCAGTGGTGATTGTTAGCTGCATCTTTTTACCAGTGCACTAACCAGGATCCTCCAACATTGTCCTTCGCCATGGCATCGAATGGCGTCGTCGCTCCTGTCGCCTCTGACCAGGCGCAGGTTGTCGTCGATGAACAACAACAGCAGCCCGAGCAGCAGCTCACTGCCCAGATCTCCAAGCTTGAAATAGCCGAGGAGAAACAGCAGCCTGAGCAGCAGCAAGAGGAACAACAGCCTCCCCACCGGTCCCACGATCCCCAGTTCAACCAAAAGCGCAGCGACCCGTTTCAGTTCGGATCTCGCTATCTGCAAGAGCAGGACGACGTCTTTGAGTTCAACGCGTGGGACCATGTCGAGACTGATGACGCATACAAGGAGTATGCTGAACAGCAGTACGAGATGCAGCGCAATGCGCCCGTCTCGGACTTTGATAAGCGTGAGTTACCACTCATCCATCTTCCATACCTCACTCTCCCCAATGGTTCACGCTAAGAGAGGGGTTCATACCCATTGCACCACTCTCTTGGGCTTCCGTGATGATTTACAATCATAAGCATAGTTCATCTGAATTATTCATGAAGACAACTACGTATTTTATAGTCTTTCGCTCCCATCTGATTTTGCCCTTAACCATTGGGTTTTTTGAACGCACCACAAGTTGTTTGCACTTTCAGATCTTGGAGCAGTCTGCTAACTCAACTTGCCTGCAACAGATCGGTTCAACTCGGACCCTGCAAAGTGGTGGAACCAGTTCTACAAGAACAACACCGCCAACTTCTTCAAGGATCGCAAGTGGCTTCAGCAAGAGTTCCCCATCTTGGACAAGGTCACCTCTGAGGGATACGGCCCCTGCACCCTCCTCGAAATAGGAGCTGGCGCGGGCAACACAGCCTTCCCCATCCTGTCCAAGAACAAGAACCCCGAACTGAAGATCCACGCCTGTGATTTCTCCAAGAAGGCCGTCGAGGTCATGCGCTCGCACGAGGCCTACAACACGGACCAGATGCAGGCCGATGTGTGGGACGTGGCCGGCGACGAGCTGCCCCCTCACCTTGAGGAGAACTCGGTCGACGTCGCCCTCATGGTGTTTATCTTCTCTGCATTGTCCCCGTTGCAGTGGAAGAAGGCCGTCGAGAATGTCTACCGTGTGCTCAAGCCCGGCGGTGAAGTGTGCTTCCGTGACTATGGAAGAGGAGACCTGGCTCAGGTCCGCTTCAAGAAGGGTCGTTATCTGGACGAGAACTTCTACATTCGTGGTGATGGCACTCGCGTCTATTTCTTTGAGCAAGACGAGCTAGCCGATATTTGGTCGGGCAAGTTGTTCACCAAGGATAGTGAGGTCGAGGACGCTTCTGAGCCTGACATCCGCTTCGTGATTGAGGACCTTGGTGTCGATCGTAGATTGCTCGTCAACCGCGCAAAGAAGCTCAAGATGTACCGTTGCTGGTTGCAGGGTCGCTTCAGGAAGCCATTGCCGCAGTAGAACGAATAAACAATTGATACCCATTTCTCACCACTTTCTGTTCACCTTTTAATTCCCTGTGATCTGTTGCCTAGTTCTTTTGGTGTCTGCTGTACTCGTGTTATGGGATCGCATGTCAGAACCATCAATCTACATGTTGAATATGATCAAGTTAAATGTTCATCAAATCATATCCCATACATGTGTGTGTGAGTGAACTTGTACGAGTGTCATGCCGTCGCTATGTCGCCTGAACGCCAGAAAATACTACAACAGAAAGAAACCCGGGTCCCACATCCCATGCCCATCCATATTTCCACATCAAACCTCTTTTCAAGCTCGTCCGCATCAACCATGCATGGTATTTTCAACCCTCCATCTTGACATCCCCTTGCATCTTGCCCATATTCTTGAGCAGATAACTCCGCTTGAAGTACTCGTTGGGGTGGACAATAGTCTCAAGCTGCGCCGCAGTCATGATACCCTCATCCTTGGCCTTTTTGAGTTCTTCCTTGTGAAGATGTTCGAATACCCTGTGTTGTATCCCACATCAGCGTTAATTCACTGCTCAAGTCCAGCAGCGTCAGGAGAGCAGCAGCAATACGAATGAAAACATACCGATTACAAGCCATATGAAACTTTTGCTTCTCCTTATCCTCCTTGACCCCATTCAACACCCCGCGATCCGTCACCCCCATCCCCTGCTGCAACAGCGTCTGCAGATTCTCCATGTTAAAGTGTCGATACGGACACCCGTGCGCCTCACCCGGTCCGGGCGGATGTTCCGTTAGGATTTTCTGGCACGAATATGGCGAATAGCCGCCTCCGCGCCGATTGCTGTCGCCGCCCACGTCGCCGTACGTGTGTCGCACGTTGTACCGGTACTCTTTGTTGAACGTGTCGTCGGTGATTTTGTTGAAACTCTGTCGCCAAAACAACAAGCATTCCTCGAGGTTGAGGCCGATGCCCTTCAAAAAGAGGGTGTACTGTAGACGACCGTAGTGTTTCAAGTGCGCGTCCCGCCGCAGGGTGCGGTGCAAATGGGACATGCAAGCGGGGAAATGGTGGTTGTTCACCAGCGTGTCGATGTTCCGCGCTGAGATATCCGCCGAGGAGATGGCAGATGAAGTACCCACGTACGAAGCGTCGGGGGTGATGAAGTTCTTGGATAAGTGTGCCAGGATGGGCGTCAAGCGGTCGTCTTCGTCTAGTCTGGGAAGGGCGCGGGCGGTTAACTCGAGTTGTCGCTCCAACCGGGACGAGAATTCCGAAACGACCATCGCCTGCTGTTCGCGCGCGGGAACGTAGGCGTAGCCTTGTCGGAGAAAGACACGCCGCTGTTCGACCAGCTCGGGGACGCGGAGCCACGAGACTTTGCACCATGTTTGTTGGTCTTCTTCGTATTGCTGCTGCTGTTGTCCCTTTTTAAAGCCGCCGAAGGAGGCAGTCGCTGCCAACTCGGCAGCTAGTTCGCGCTTCTCTTCATCCGAAACAGTCTCCCAGTCGAGATTAAGCGAGTTGATAAACGCCGCGCGCTCGCGCCCGTCGTCGGCGTTCAGGCGCATGCGAAATAACATGGTTTCGACGCGGGTGAAGCGGCGTCGGAGGTCCTCTGTGGATGCAAAAGCGAGACGAAGAATGAAGTGGCTGTAGTGGTCCTTTTGCCGCTGAGCGAAGAGCTGGGAGGAGGAGGAGCTGTTGGTGTCGAGCGGGAGGTACTTGTCGAGTAAGGGTTTCATGTGCGAGGCCGTCTCGGCGGGGGTTTTGTTACGGAAGGAGCATGCTTCGAGTTCGGCGAGGACTGGATTATGATAAGAAAGAGGTTAATTAGCGTTTAGAGGCACGGGCAATATTGTAAATCACTGAGATATGAGGATATGAGCGTGGTATGATGCATACTTCGTAACCTGTCGATGGCCCATTGTTCAAACTGCTCAATGGTGATGTCGGCTGTTGGAGGGGTCGAGTAGAAGTTGAGCCGATGGGGATAATCGGTGTCCTTGTAGGCGGCTTCTGCGAATTGTTTCTTGCGGTGGTCGAGTACGTTTCGCCTTTTGGGGTCGATGCGACTGACGTTTGATCGTAGCATGATGGAGACTTGGTAGGACTGTCCTTCTGGCTTTCTGACGTGGGAGGTTGTCGGTCGGAAGCCGTGGACTGGGGATGATGTTGGTCTGGGAGACGCGTCTAAAGTTACTTTGACGCGCAGCTCTTTCAAAATCAATTAAAATGCTGGCCAATCACAGGCTTGATTTTGTCCGCGAAGTTGGGCGCGATGCTGCTTTGACCCTAACCCTAGAGAGCCAGCCGGTCACCGAAGACCCTTTTACTCGCAAACTTGGACTTTCTTTCCACTGTTCATAGTTTTTCAGTCTATCTTCCCCCGGTGGGATCTTCTATATCACTCTTGTGGAGAGCCAGGCTCATGTCGCCTGTTTTTCAAACCTCATTCAGGGCGGATCGACAGGTTGCCAAGCGGAAACGAAGTTGTCAAGCTTCTTAGTTTAAGGACAGGACAAGAGGCTCATGGTTCACTGATAGTGACATTTTAACTATTCACGAACACATCTCAAAGCCGACATGACATCGCTAACGAACCCAAAATAAACCAAATGAAAGAACATCAAGTGATGCGAGGTTCACAGCCTCAAATGCGACCGCCACAGGTATCAATCTCCCATACAACTCCTACGTCTTGATCCAGTTCTAGGCCTTTGCTGTCTGACCAGTCATAAACGCACTAAAGGCTGTCTTTATGAAAGTTAGTTCATGTCATGTCCAAACGTATCAAGCTGGTGTAGGATTTAACGAACCGCATTCCTTGTCTGAATGAATATTGTTCCAGGACCAGTGAATTTGCACACCAGTCCTTCGCCAGAAGCGAAGCCCGATAGTAAGCCGCCGGAAGCAACACGCTCCAGAATGTACTTGGTATTCCATGCGACCAAGTGGCCGTTGTCAACAATGTACTTCTCGCCGTCCGCCAGCTGTCTCCTCTGTTAGCAACCCGCACCCTTCCACTCGGACTTCAGACAACTGATAACTCACATCTTTCCGAACAATGGCACCAAAACTCGTCAGCCACAACAGCCCCGTGCCACTAATCTTGTACACCCACAATCCCTCACCAGAGAACATGGCCTTTCCCAGTCCCTGGCGCTTATAGTCCTTGGTGACGTTCTGCGTCGAAGCAAGGTATCCGTCGTGGCTGACAGACCAGGTCTGGGAGCCATCCAGACGGAGACTCGTGATATCGCCGAGCATGGCAGGGGCCAAAAGCAACTCACCCGGACCGGTGTAAGTTGAGGTGCCCATCTCGCCGCCGGCGACTAGTTTCTTCATGCTAAACTTGTAGGCTCCCTTGAGGGAGACGGAGGGGGACATGGCAATCATTGATCCTGTGCGAAAATAAGATAAAGACTGTTAGCCAAATACACACTCATTTGGATACACCTATGGAGTGAATTTCAAGAGAGGAAGCATACCCGGCTTAGCATCCAACGGGCAACCAATCGCCAACTGCACAGTCAAAATAGTATTGCAATCCCGATGGCTGATACGGTAACTGCCACCATTGAACGTTCCCACGTCATCCGACACCGCACTAACACCGGAAAACTGTCCGGCGGCGGGTGCACCAGTAATGGCAGCCGCTGCCGAAGTGCTCAACCCCAGACCAACCGGTTGTGTGGGTGCTGGCTGCTGCGGCTGCTGCTGGGGCTGCTGCTCGCCTTGAGCATACGGCGGAGGAGCGGCAAACTGTTGCTGAGGAGGAGGGGTGTGGGCAGAAGTTCGGGAGGCGCTGGAATCGGTCCTCATGTGCAGAGGGAGGGCGGTTGGAGGATGTTGCTGCTGGGCTGGGGGAGCCGCGTATTGAGGCTGCGGTTGCTGCACTTGCTGCTGGGCTGGCGGTGGCGCATATTGCTGGTGTTGTTGAGTCGGTGGTGGGGAAAACTGTTGGGCCGGTGGTGGGGAGAATTGTTGTTGTGGTGGTTGTTGATACTGTTGCTGCTGTTGCTGCTGCTGCTGAGGAGGAAAGGGGTACGAAGGAGTGGATGACTTGGGCGGCGGCGTGGCAGACGAGCCGGCGGACTGAGGAGGAGGAGGATAATGCCTTCCTTGCTGCTGGGTGGTCGGAGGAGATGGGTAAGAGAACTTTGTCTGGGTTGGAGGAGCAGACATGGGAGGAGGTGGGTAGCTGTGTTGAGCAGGGGCTGTTGTCCTCGTCAGTATCAACCGTTCCATCCGCTTTTCAAGATTGGAACATACCTCCAGCACCGGATGCTCCAGGAGGGGCTGACATACTGGTTAGCTTTATCATATCACAATAACGAAGAGCGTCTGATACTCACGAGGATAGTAAGACATATTGATTGTTTGTTTGCTCGAACACACGAATCTTTTCTCAGATAGTTTTGAGCTTGTTGAAGGAATGGTCCTTGTCTTGATGAACCTCGCCAAGTCTCGATGGGAACTTTTGGAGTAAACTCGATGGATTCCCCGCACTTATAAAAGAAGCTGACTGCAGATCACTTGTGTTGCCCGAGTTTGTGAGACCATCAACAGAAAATAGAGATAACTTTGGTGAGAAGCCGATTCAAAAGAAAAAGGTTCACACGGATTCACGGACTCAGAAATCGGGAGAGAAGAAGGAACCGCAGGAAAAAGCATCTGACGCGGACGTCAAGTCGGCGTCCAGACTCATCCCATTTTATTGAAGGGTGCCACTGGTACCTGAGCAGCTCTACCCTAGTGTAGCAGGGGACTGAACAGCGCCCCAGATGGCCTCTCGTTGCGCGTCCGCCGTAGCGGCTGTGGTGCGGGCTGCTTTCTAATTCAAGCTTCATGGTGTATGGAGAAGATGAAGTGCCCAATCAATGGGCCTTGAAGATGACAGGAAGGGAAGAGCGCCGTCTTGTCTTCATGGGGCCATGGAGCAATAAGTGCAAGCGCGGGACGAGGGCGCTTACAGAGGGAACCGAGGAACGTGATTGGCGGCCAAGTCTTACAGGCTCAGCAGGGTCCTGTTCGGATCTCCGATGGCGAATCCCAATTCTAGCTCACCAAAGTCGAGAGACACGCTGGGCGTCGAAGAGGAATGAATGTTTGGAAACAAAGTGGGAGAACATGTGAAGAAGGTTCACAAAGTTCTGTTTGCGCTCATAGCCTTCGATGTTCAGCTCCTGAACGAAAGGGGAAGTTTGTTTACTCTGCGATAAGGTGATGAATGGTCAGTGCGGACGTGAATAGTTTGAACCCATCAGATCAGATCACCGAACGCTTCCTAAACCAACAGCAACTCCATCGATGGCTTTCAAAGAACCATATCAGCCACATAATGCCTCGACTCGTGGCTTGGAATGTCCATGAATATTGAGTGGTCGATAAGTAGGGCGAAAATCAAGTAATAGTATTGCTCGAAAGGCCGAATGACAAGTCTCTCTGTTGGTAAGCTAAGAAGTTGAAGAGGCTGAGTTGTTTTGAGGTTCCTTGGGGCGATACCATTAGCGGCCTCAACGGCCTGCCGTGGTGAGACTCGTCAGCACTGAGCTTTGTTGCCTGCCGGAACGAGATGGCGGGGTCATGGATCCAACATTGACCGGGCAGAGACGGATGTCGATTGACCAATGGGATGTAGTGGAATGATGCGCTGCCTGCCGCAACGACTTGGTTGCATCACTCACATGCAACCCAAAGAGGTCCGCGAACTTCTAGAAACTGAAGTCGAGGAAAATAAAATAAGAGCCGTTGCGTGACCCCTTGCGATATCGTCAGCCCATGCAACGAGGAAATCCCCGACTGGATTTCTCTTTGACCTAGCCGATACGCCTCCCTCCATCTCCTCAACCCAAACTTCTCCTGCTGCCCCTTTGAGCCTTTGGAGATACTTGTCGTAGTTCTCGATCGATTACGCGTTCGTCTTTCTACCGCGGAAACAGGCACGGCTAGGTCAACCATCTCGAATTCGATCAAGCACCAGCTTGTTGGCGACGGCGTCTACCCGCATCCATAATCCTTAGACTCCCCTCAGTGAGACTAGCATTGTACGAAGCGATCCCTCGAAGCTCAAGAAGCTTGAGACTTGGAGCTTGGGCCACCTTGCGACGTTTCTGCGACCGACCACGACCGACCGATTCCTGCCACGTACCGTTTAGATCATCATCATGTTGAGGACAGGGTACGGAGCTGCCGAGACCCTCCTTAGAGGAGGCGCCATCTTCCGGGGGGTTTCTAGGGACACCACAGTGGCTCGGACATGGGCGCAGCATATCTCTACCAAGAGCGCAGCGACACCACGGTTCCAGTACGCGAGCTTGTCGGCCAGAATCAGACAGGCATCGAGAGCCGGGCAGCCCAAGCAGTTTACCACGTCGTCAAGACGCCCATTCCAGTCGTCGAGGTCGCGCCGGTCTGACAAGTCGTCGGAGAACGAGGGAGCCAAGGAGAAGGCCAGGGCCAAGGAGAAGGAGCCCGAGCCGACCGGATTTAGCGCCAAGATGAAGAAGCTGTCCAAGGAGTACGGCTGGACTGCTGTCGGAGTCTATCTCGCTCTCAGCGTGCTAGACTTCCCTTTCTGCTTCCTGCTCGTGCGCACCGTCGGCACCGAGAAGATTGGTAAGTTTGACTTGGATTATCGGCAAAGTGAACAAAAACTGACGTCTCGGTACTCTTCAGCCCACATCGAGCATGTCGTGGTGTCGTGGTTCCAAACAGTCATCCCCCAGAACGTCCAAGACTTCTGGCACAAGTATCGGACGGCTTACAAGGATAACAAGCGGGAACGCACTGGCGAGGAGCCTGAGGTCGGATGGGGTGTTGAGGCCGCTGAGGAGCGGAGCAAGCAAGCTGGAGCCAGTAAGTACTTGCAAAACAATGTCCCTCGGACCACACCAATGGGCACATATGCTGACCGTCTCCTTCTCAGGCTTGGCCACCCAGCTTGCTCTGGCGTACGCAATCCACAAGAGCTTCATTTTTATCAGAGTCCCTCTGACGGCTGCTATCCTTCCCAAGGTCGTCAAGGTTCTCAGGTCTTGGGGCTACCAGATCGGCACAAAGAAGGTGAAGACCGTTGTCAAGAAGCCTTGAAAAAAAAAGTGCTTACCTTGCCTTGGATACCCTGTTTCAACTTCTCAATCTTTCCTTCATGTTCATCTTTCAGTTGTATATCCCTTGTTTGGAGGCTGGCGTTCCGTAGGTGGTGGTTGCATTGCACATAAATAAGAATCCCCTTTCTCATAATCCGGACAACACCATACTGAACCTTGCATTGTAGTACTTGTACACGCTTAGGTCATTACCCACCCGTTGGAGGAACGAGGTAGAAAGTATGCTGTTTGGAATTCTACGTGCCACCATGTTGTTTACATTGTCACATTGTGTATCACTCGTTGTATCAATACACTGCAGCCGCAACTGACAACGGTCGATCATATGCGAGAAGCGCACGGACCAGACACGAGCATCAACACCACCTCATGCACGCAATTTACATGGCTTTTCATCCCCTCGCCGATCCGCTCGAAAGCACACAAGCCAGTCAGGTGTTAGATTGTTCCGTTGCGGTGCCGGCGTCCCGGGTGGTATCGCACCATTGATGTTCCTATTGGCCTG
The DNA here is from genome assembly GCF_000213175.1 of Neurospora tetrasperma FGSC 2508. Taxonomy (NCBI): domain Eukaryota; kingdom Fungi; phylum Ascomycota; class Sordariomycetes; order Sordariales; family Sordariaceae; genus Neurospora; species Neurospora tetrasperma. Next base: position 4,956,229 of record NW_009799099.1, on the reverse strand, counting down.
CCACATTCGTCGAGACTATATCTACAGTCAAGCCAAGCTTCTTTCTAGTTTGAGAAGGTGGTAACACCATCGACCGCTCCCGCGAGGTACCATGGCGAACACGGTTAGCGATCAAGGACAGTTCCTCCGTCCTCTTTTATACCCCGGCAACCCCGCCGGTTCAGTCTCAACAGCCCATGGCTTAAGATCTTCGACATCGGTAGTTCCTCGCAGCGGAACCTACGGCACAATGAACATGGCTTCTGCGGACATTGAGAAGCGGCCTTTGGTGGTCATGAGGGAAGAACTCATTCCTCGCTCAGTCAAGCAAGCCCGAACACGACGGGTTCTCTTGTCAGTCATGTGGCTCTTTGCTTCACTCTTCGTTACGGGGTTTGTCTTCCATGTCCTTGGTATACCGTCATGCCCGATATCCGATATCCACGAGCAACTCTCAACGGCAAATGGAACTTATGGCCATCAGGTTGAAGGCCTCCATCCTACCGAACCAGCAACTCTCGACCTTCTCAAATCACAGCAAAAAGCAAGGCAAATTCAGTCATCCGTCACAACTTCGTCTGCTGCCGCGGAGAAAACGGTCCTGAGAAACTTTGAGGTTGCGCCGCCAGTATTGATGCCTTATGGCCCGGCTGATAGCGATGGAACAACACCCATTCCAGCTGGATCAACTCAGGAAGCATGTACTGTGTTGTTGATGCGCCATGACTTTGCTTTCAGCTATGGAGTTCCGTACATCGGTGAGCTGGACCATATCCAAACAGAAGATCTCCTTTGACCAATTTTCTGACATTGCTGTTTCACCGTGATATAGGAGACTACACGCCACCTAGTTGCAAGTTTAACCGAATTGTGATGAACTTCACCGTTGTCAGTGAGGGGAGACAGTACGACCGCCTGGCATTGATGTACCTTGGTGATACCGAAGTTTGTGAGTGCTTCCTGCCACACCCATGAACAGCAGAGCAGAGCCTCTTCTTCATGTAGCACATGGACACCTGAAATCATCACAGTACCGAAACCCAAAGAAAAAAAACAGCTAACTCGTATCAGGGAGAACTTCAACCGCTGAACCGGTGGCGCCGCCAGGAATTCGATGGGAATATCTCAAGGACATGACCGAGTACCTTTCCCTCTGGCAACAGAAGCAAAAGATCATTTTTGATCTAGGCAACCTTGTCAACGACAAGTACACCGGCATTTTCAACACCACTCTTACAGCCACTTTCTTCTATAGCGACGTCGCAACCAATGCCGCTCCTCCCAGCGACCTCATTATCCCCATCTCTGCCCGGCAGTCCGCCAACAACGCCGTCAGCCAGTTCACCCTCCCCACTCAAAACGCCACCAACACCATCTCCGACTTTCCACTCAACGCCCGCCGCGCCGTCTTCTCTGTCTCCGCCAACGGCCAAGGTAACGAAGAGTTCTGGTGGTCCAATGTCCTTCAAAGCGACACCAACGCCTTCTCCGACACAGTCGGCGAACTCCCCGGCTACTCGCCCTTCCGCGAGGTCCAAATCCTCATCGACGGCCACCTAGCCGGCGTCTACTGGCCCTTCCCCGTCATCTTCACCGGCGGCGTTGTTCCCTCCTTGCATCGACCCATCGCCGGCATCGAAGCCTTCGACCTGAAAGAACACGAAATCGACATCACCCCCTGGCTAGCCGTTCTCACCGACGGCAAACCTCACGAATTCACCATCCGCATCGCCGGCATCAACGACACCGCGTCCTCGTCCTCCTCTGGCCACAATGCAGTCCTAACAGACCACGTCAACGAATCGTGGTACGTCACGGGAAAAATCTTCATCTGGACCGACTCCCACTCCCACTCCAACTCCATCGGAAGCAACAACAACAACAACAACAATGACAACAAACTCCCCACCATCGACGGTCTCACCCCCCTCATCACTGTCTCCTCCATCCGCGCTCCCCCCTCCTCCTCCAACTCCTCAACCCCAGAATCCATCACCTACACCACATCCGTCAAACGCTCCCTCCGCGTCCGCTCCCCCTTGGTAACATGGACCCAAACACTCAGCTACACCAACAAGGGTCTCGTCTCAGCACAGGGCTATAATCAATTCAACGACATGCTCATCTCCGGCTCCGAGTCGTCGTCGTCTTCCTCCTCTTCCACTCACGACTATGAAACAAGCTACACATTTCCATTACTTGCCAACAGCACCTACTCCGTTTCGCCCCAAGGGAACTTGAGTATATCGGGGCACTTGATCCAGGGAAAGACGGTTGTCGTCTCTGGGCAGATGACGTTTCCGGACTATGATACTGTGGCATTTAATGGGGAGGGGAAGAGTCCTAGATACAAGGAGTCGAGGCTGGAGACGAAGAAGGAGGGGCAGGCGTGGTATGAGCAGACTGGGGATGGGAAGAATAGTACTGGGTCTGGAGATTCCAAGCAGGTTTTTACCTTTGGGGGCGTGGAAGCCCAAGGGGGAAGAGGGGAGGAGTTGTATTTTAGGGATGTGGAGGCGAGGGCGGGGAGGGTGGTGAGGGATGTGAAGAGGTTGGGCGGGAAGGATGTGGTTGGTGCTGCTGGATATGGAGAAGTGGGAGCAGCAGCAGTGACAGCGGGAGAAAATGATGATGCGGCGGGTGTGTTTGGTGGTGTACCGATGGTTGGTGGTGGTGGTGGTGATGGAGTGAAGAGGGGAGGGGCGATGAGGATGTTTTTGGGGAGGAATAGGTTTTGATAAGTATACAAGTAGTTATAAGCTCCATAGATACCTAGACATCAGGACTAAGCAAAGAAGTTTTTGGCAATATGAACGCATGGAAGTTCAACTGATTCGGTTCTGATTTAGTGGTTCATCTAGCGAATGCAGCGGATGACATGCCACTTCCTCAACTCATAAAATTAAGATGGAGTAAGAAGGGAAGGAAAAAAAAAAGGAAGCAACATACAACACCAGGTGATTCGCCGGTCGTCACCGAGCCGACTACTGGCCTGGCGGTCACTGGCTTATCGATCGGAGAGCGGACGGGATCCCGAGTTTTCTCAAGTGCCTATGGTCGTATGTAATCGTAGACGGGGCGGTGTGTCTGTTTGAACGAGGATAGTGTTTATATAGGTATGAACTGAGATGTGTGATGAGTCGTATGGGGATATCGGCTGGCAAATGTAGGTAAATAGGACCGAGTTTGGCTGTCAACCATTTGCAATATGCATTCAATGGTTTGCTCAAGGCCCCAAAAAATTGGGGTTTGAACGTTCATTGTATATTTTGCCAAGTCTAAGAACTTGAGTAACCATATTGAGACTGACTTTAGTTATCGCCAAACAGCCCCGATTTGTCTATCGCCAACTCTTCTGAGGCAGCCCATCCCATCCGCACTCACGCCTCATCACCACCATATTCATCTCCATACTCATCCACCACCCACACGCAAAACTTCTCCCACTCCACAGCCCACTGCTTCAACCTCTCCGCCTTGGTTCCACTGCCCATACTTGCCTCCCTCACATCCCTCGCCCACTCATCCGCCGTCTGATCCTCAAACGCCGCCCACCTCACACTATTCTCCGCCAACGAGCCCAACCCAGCCAGACCCAGGTTCTCCCACCCCTGCAACGCCTGCCAGAAATCATGCGTCATGCCCGCCATGTCCTGACCCAGAATTGCCGGGTCGTCATTGCAAAGGGCACACGGTACGCCCCTGGCCAAGAGCGCGGGAAGCGGGTGCTGCATGATACTGCCCGTCAACCGCAGCACTTCGTTGGAAATCGGACAGCTCTCGATCAACACGCGCTTGTCCTTGACGGCCTTGATCAGCTGCGGGTGCTTATACAGTGAGAAGCCGTGGCCAATCCTCCTTGCTCCCAGGAGCAGGGCGTCAAAGAGGTTGTGGTCGACGACGTCACCGTCTCCTAGTGTTTCTCCGGCGTGGAGGAAGAAGGGGATCTCCACGCCCTCGGCTGCGCACTGCTTTCTGAACCAGAAGAGTTCCGGTAGGAGATCGGTAAGGTGGCGGCCGGCGTCTTCGGGTCCGACAAGGTCGTAGCCGGCGATGAGATGGGGGAAGTTGATCTTGGTAGCGATGCAGTCGTTCATGGACTGGATGATGGTACGGGGCCCAAAGGCGCGGACGGTGGTCCAAATCATCCGGAGGCCCCAGAAGGAGGAGCCTTCGGGAGTGGCCTTGAAGGCGGCGACTTCTTCTTCGATGACGTTGAACATGGCGGTGTAGTCGGGCTCGGGGGTGGTGCAGCCTTCGCGGCAGTAGTCGAGTTGCCAGGCGAATCTACGAATGTTAGTCCATGGAGACCTACCAAACAAGTTGATGCCGATGAGGCCTCAGATGACGTTTTTTTTTTTTCCTGGCCACCTCACAAGCCAGACAGACATGATCAAGGAGAAAGAGGTAGCTCACCTAACCTCAACCCAATAAACCCCATCCTCCACCAACTGCTGCAACAACCGTCTTAAAAACCTTCTCCAAATAGGCTCATAATGCAGCATGGACCCAATCACACCGAAGCACCTCATGAACTTCCTCCAAATCTCCGCCGACCCATGTCGCTGTTCAATCGCGTCCGTCTGGCTCAGAATACACCTACTCTTCAACCACTGCAAAAACCCCTTTCTCCCTCCCTCAGGAAACGCATCCGCGGCTTCCACCAAATTGATAAACGTCCCCGGCTCATATCCTCCTCCTCCCTCCTCCTCACCAGCCCATATGGACTTTGCATCCACTTTCCTCTCCAGTTCCCCCACAAACTTGACCACCACCTCGCCCTCCCTCCTTCTTTCCTCCGTCCCCAGCCCTCCCCTTTCGGGCGTCGCGATCCCCATCCCCTCCGTCTCCAACACCACGCCCAACAAAAAATCAAAGTCAACCATGGCATCACAATGACTATGCAGCAGCGCCCCTTTGGGCATTTTTCGCACAATCCTCCACAGCTTGGTCGCCTCCATCGTCTCCTTGGCCAGCGTAAACATCATGCCCGGATGAATGATGATGCCGTTGTTCTCCTCTTTGCGCGCCAGCTGCTCCTCGAGGTCGGGCGTCCAGATGGCCTTTTGCTCCTCGAGCCGGATGCGGGAGACGATGGAGCAAGCCCGGCGGGCGAGCGGGGAGAGGGATTGGCGGAAGACGTGGTCGGAGCGCTGTTTCTGCTCTTCGGCGATGAGGGCGGCGCGGGCGGCGTGGTACTTTTGCAGGATGGGGTCATTTTGCGTGGGGAGTTCGTGGGCGAGGATGTCGGCCCATTCTTCGTCGGTGATTTGGTTTGTCATGGTGACTGGGCCCTTTTGGGAATTATGAGGGTTTGTTTACTTTGTATTGTTTTGGTGGTTGAAGAATCTTGGGGTTGGTTGGGTTGGTGGTTTGAGGGGGTGGTGTTGTGCGTTGTGGGTCGGGTAGGGGAAGATGACCCAACTGAATCAGCTTCGTGTGAGAGAAATGGATGAAGGACGACAGATGAGAAAAGTATAACAAGCTTCTAAGTCGCGATCAATGAATATCTACTGTGTATGTATCGAAGAGATTACCTATATTCGCATCAATTCATCTGATGTCAGCCACCACATTGAGGAGGACGGCGATGTGAGTGAGAGCCAAAGAGGGGAAGGCGGGCGATTGGGTGGTTGCTGCCTGGCAACTACTGCCTGGAAGCATTCCGCGAAAGCCACTAAAACCCGGCAGGCCTGCCCCGCTCCCGGGGCTCCCATCTTCCGCTGATTGCCGCCTTTCGGTGCATCGGCATAGGCCTTCTCTCACTCTCTCATACTTTCAGTGGCCCACCGGAGATCGGAGTTGGGCGCCCGGTTTCGGGTCACGGAGCCCGTCCCCGATTTGGCAGGTGCTTTTGCCGGTTAAGACAAAAACTATCCGGGGACACCTGGACACTCTGAACAAGGAAGATCACGACGACCCGGAATGAGCCGCTCTGATGTCTGTTTTCTTTTTTTGTTTAAACAATATTTGCGGAGGATAGGAGAGCGTCCTGACTGTAAGCGTCACAAAGTCCGAGGTAGGTGGTTCGGTCTCATCTGCAAGTGGCAGGTATCTAATCTCGGACTTGAGTAAGATCACATCCATCAGCTTCATGTCGTACAAGTTAGAGGTATGTTTGCTGGTCTGAACAGGAAACACAAAAATAATTCTGTAGTTTATCTGGGTTCTATACATTCATATGGACGGACTGGTGTGACTGGTTCACAACATTATCAAGTCCCCTGCTCAGGCTCTCCTCTCCGTAGCCGTCAACAACTCAGGCATGGTAGCCGACCATTCAGGTGCCTGCTGCTGCTCTTTCAACATCGTCTTCGTGTTCTCCCTCACCCACCTTACTCGCTCCTCAGTCAACACCATCTCCTGAGGCAACTTGAGCCCGTCATCCGCAAATGGTTTACCCGTGATCTCCTCCACAATCATCCGGGCTGCCAATGCGGCCTGCGGCATTCCGTGTCCGGTGTACCCGGCGCACATATACAGATTCTCTCCGCCGCCGAGGCTTTCCGGCACCCGTCCGACCCAAGGACTCGAGTCTCTGCTGAATCCCATGATCCCCGTCCATTGATGTGTCGCCTCGAGTTCTGTAGTCTCATTTCCCTCCTTAGGGGTATCCGTAGGCGTAGAGTCAGATTTGTCCAGAGTCAGATCCAACGGATATGGTGCCAGGTTTTGTCTCAGATATGTCGCGACGCCTCGCTCGACTTCATCATCCTGCCACACTCCAACCGCCTTGTTCTCCGCATGACTTCTCGCTCCTCCGTAGATTAGCTCTCCTCCGGGCAAAGGTCTCTGCATGAGATACTCATCCCTCGGAAACTTCTCCTCACTGACAAACGCATAACTGTAATCCAACTCGGCCACTTTCCCACTGGCGGCATCCTTCGGTGGCCGCAACGACGCAACTTGGCTCCTCACCGGGACGATCAAGTCCTTCATCTCCGGCAACAAATTACTCGTATACCCGTTCATCGCCAACAACACTCTGTTCGCCCTGATGTTTCCCCTGCTCGTTATCACTGTCCACCTGCCATCGCCGAGTTTTTCCAATCCCAAAACCGGTGTGTTCGTCTGCAAGTTAAACCCTTCACCACCCATACTACCATTCCTAACCGGAAACCTCTCCAACAACCTCTCCAACACCCAAACCACCAACTTCCAAGGCCACAAACTCGCCGCATGCTTCTGCACCACCGCCCCCTTCGCCCGCGGGACTCTCAAATCCCTCAGCGTCTCTCCTCCCTCTTTCCCCTTTCTGATCTCATCATCAACCAAATCCACTTGGTCCCTTAGTCCCTCCGGCAACTTTTCCACCAACGCTTTTGCCCCCTCCCACACCTCCTCCGTCAAGTACGCATGAACAACCCTTAGCGTTCTCCAATCCACAACGCCCGCAATCCCCTGCTCCTCCACAAAGGCCTTGAGGAACTGGTAAGTGGCCAGCTCGAACTCGGCTATAGACGGGGTAGATGCCGAGTAGACATAAGGCTGGCAGTGTCCGCCGTTGCGGCCGGTGGCGCCGGAGCAGGGTTGTCGGCGCGCTTCGAGCATTAGGATGCCTCCGTTGCTGTTTTCTTCTTCTTCTTTCCCAGCTCCAGACCCAGCTCCAGCTCCAGATCCAACAACAACCTTCGTCCTCCCCGTCTGCTCCAACAGGAACCAAGCCGCAAACGCCCCTGTGATCCCCGACCCCACAATCACCGTATCAGCCGACTGCGGCAAATCAGGAGTAGACCGATAATCATCAAGCCTTTGAGAAACATCGCTGGGTTGGAGCCAGTAGGAGGCGCTGGGAATGGTGGAGGGGAGTCCGGCCTGGCCTGAAGAGGAGGGACCAGGGTTGATGTTGCTGCTGCTGGTTGTGTTCATGTTCGTTTCTTGTTGGGTCTGTTGGGCGGTTCGGCCGAGGTCATTGTGGTGGTGAGAAGAAGGGTCGGGGGAGTGATGATCGGCTCCTCTGGGGCCGGTTTCGCGGATGGTCATTTTGGCTTGTACCTGGTGGTTGTGATTGATGGAGGGGAAGACTTGAGTGATGAGTGGAATCGAGCAGGTAAAGTAGTGATGAGTGGAATCGAGCAGGTAAAGTATTGATGAGTCACGTTGCGCGTTGATTTGAAAAGTGTTTACTAATCTATCGAACAGACAGACGAGGTTGAGCCGTTGAGTTGTTGCCTGCGGCCCATCGTCTTATATGGGCTTGTTGATGCAAAATGTGGAGGGGAAAGATTCTCCCGAAGCTAACTATCATGCATGTGCTCGGCATATCATGGATCGACCGCCAAAACATTGGAACGTAGTGTATACGCAATGTATACGCGTCAAGGTGAGATTTCGAACCCTAAGCGGCCGCTTTTTCTCGCCAATCGCGGAGTATCAAGGTTTATCATTTTATTCAACTGCCACTTTGAGTTCCGATAACATAACTAATGTAGTTTATAAAGGTAGGCTGAATGGTTATACATACTGCAAAGAACAGAGAATAATTCCTGTTCGCAAGATCTCAAAATCCATCGCTTCGTAATCCTGCGCTCAGTCAGCCTCCTCCTTGCTCTCCCAGTCTAGCTTGCTGACCATGGTTATGAATGACCTGAGAACTTCTGAATCCCACATCAGTCTAGATACAATCTCGCAGCCCTCGTCCATATAAATCGGACATGCTCAGAAAAGGAGAAAGCCCTCCTCTTTGTCAGACTCCCTATGCAAAGTAAGGATAAGTGTGCCACCATCATCAAAAACCAGAACTTTTTGTGTACCAATTCTTCATCAAGTATCGTCATATTAACCCGTACCCTACCGCGTAAGGAATTCACCTGATTTTGTAGCACAGACTCTCTCTTCCATTCTCTCTCTCCGTGTACTGGAGATGAGAGATTGCCGTTCAGAGGGGCCGTGCTACTTCGTAAAAGACCCGTGCCCAACCAGCCATATACAATGCCGTCTTAACTCCGTCCTTGAAGCGTGGAAACATTGAAAAGCAAACTGCAAGGGTCTCGAAACAAGAAAACAAAAACCGCTTAACCCTGCATCTTCCTTCTCTTGCCGACCTGGGCAGAGAAACCGGTCTTGATGGCCTGGACGGACCGCCTGGAACCGCAAGAGTTGCAGGTAATGAAACTGTGACGTGTCAGCATTTGGGGCGATGGTCGTCGTAAAACAGAGGCCAACTTACTAAAGACGGTTCTCGCCCTTGGAGAGCTCGGTGTTGGGAGAACGGCACGTCTTGCAGGTAACGTACTCTGTTGAGCACGTTAGCATTGGTAATCAGAACAAAACGTTGGGTGCTGGTGGCGACATTGTCTACTTGGACGCAAAACGTCCCAACGACAGCATGATCAAAAAGACATACCGATAATGTAGGTACGCAGAACGTTCTCGATCTGCTTCTGCTGGAAACGACCCTTGATGACCAGACGCCTGCTGCCGTCGACGGAACCGCTGGTACCCAATTCGGCGAAAAGGTAAGAAGTAACGTGCTCGTCGGCTCTCTTCATGCGCTTGCAAATCTCGGGCAGGTTGGCGAAGATGGTCTTCTTGTTGCCTTCACGGAGACACTGCGGGGGCGGGATCTTATACGACCGTGTACCGGTAGAGGCGTGGTCGGGGTTCTTTTGCGAGAGAAGGGCGAAGAAACGGGACAGAAGAGCGTTGTAGCTGATGGGCTTGGTCTCGTCGTGGGCCCAAATGCCGGTGCCCTGGTCCATATCGCCCTCCTGCTCGTCCTCCTGGGGGGCGGCCTCCTCGCCCTCCTTGCCCTCGATGTTGAGAGCCTCAAGCTTCTTGGCGAACTCATCATCCTCCTTGACAACCTTCTTCTTCTTCTTTTTCTTCATGGTGAGGTCGATAGCACCGTCACCCTCGGCAGGGGCGGCCTCATCAGCAGCGGCGTCGGCATCGTCCTCCTTCTTGACCTTCTTCTTCTTCTTCTTCATGAGCGAAAGGTCGAGGCCATCATCGGCGGCGGGGGCCGCAGCAGCAGCAGCATCCTGGGGCTCGGTGGCTTGGGGGGCATCAGTAAAGGCCCCGAGAGCGGCGTGGAGGGGCGGCGTACGAGCAGAGTGGGACTGGGCAGTCTCCTTGATTTCGTCGGCGGGAGAAGCGTCCATGGTGACAGAACCGTCGGGGTTGACAACTAGCTTCTCGTCGGTAAAGGTGACAGACTTGCGCGAGGGGCGTCTTTTGATAGAGGGCGCCTAAAGGGTTAGTATCTCGGAGTGGATAAGGCGCTTGTCGTGGGAGTCGCGATAGCGGTCAAGGATTTCGCCGTCGAGTGTGGATAGGAAAGCTCGGAATTTTTTGGGATGATTGGCGGCGTTTTCGCGCTGCAGAGTGCCAGAACTTTATGGTGGATTTTGGGCTGGGGTGGAGGGAGAGGGTTGGCGCCTTGGAGGGGCAGTACACGTCAGGGGACTTGAGGGCTGGGGCCGGGGATATTATTGTACTGCGTAGGTAGCAGAGTACAGTGAGGGGTGTGCAGGGCAGCGTGGTGAATGGGACTTTTTATTTCCTTATTATTTTTGACTAGCCGAGAAGCGTGGCTCCCCCAGGGCTCGAGATGTCTGCCTCTAGCGTGGTGGTAGGGTCGGGGAGGACGGAGGGTGTGTTGTGTGGGCGTAGAGGTAGTGAGTGTGTACTGAAGCAAGGAGATCCATCCCAGGTACTTACTTCAGAATCCATGCTGGGCCACTGGTGTGTTTGAGAGTGTGGTGGTGTCTGTCTGTCTGTCTGTCTGTCTGTCTGTGTGTGATTGTCCGTCTTTTTCTTTGTAATCGATGTCTCTTCCGGTGGACTCTTTGTTGGTCGCGAAGAGTGGATTTTGTCGATGGATGAGATTAGGTAGACTTTGGGGTCGGGGGAGGTATCGATGCGGGCAGACTGATCTCAGCTTTCTTTCAGTTTCGGACCTGGAATTGTTCTTTGCGGGGAGTTGGATGCTTGGGTCCTGGTCAGGTAGCGTAGGCTCAAGGCTGCTGTCCTTAGTTCTGTCGTTGGGCTGGAGACTGAGCGGAGTTCTTTCTGTACACACGGCTCTGGATGGGGCGCCGGCACCACACCTCAGCTGTGTTCACCTCATGACGTTGATTGAAGCGAAACTGTGAGTCAGTCTTCTTATTCACCTGACAAGTGGGGTGGATAGAGCTCAGACAGCTGCCCGCCACTTGCAAATACAAATTGCCTCCGCTTCTCCATTTTCCAGGCCATGCAGCCCTGGCTACAGCACGGTGCCTTCAACCCGCTCGAGCCACGGCCGCACAGTCCGACACCGTTGGGGTTGGCACTGGCACTTGCAGTCCGGTGCAGTGCTTGGCGGCAGCGATGAGTGGTGTCCGTTCCAGCATCGCATAGCTGCACTGCTGCAGCAGTTGGTGCCGTGGCCCGTCATCGGTCACCGACAACAACCAGCTCCATCACGAACCTTGGAAGGCGGGCCGAGTCCGTAGAGGTATCCATCTCCGTGTACCTATCGCCGTGTTCGTAACCGACAACGAATCTCCCAGCAGCAATCAAGTTCGTCCCACGCGATTTCTACAATATCCTACACGCCAGGCGTTACGCCGATTCGTACAGTGTCTCCATTCCGAACCATCATCGCGACTTGCCCGAGCTACGATAGCTACCTGCCATCTTCACCGCGACAACCGACCGTGCGCCGGCGCCGACCACTTGCTCGCCTCATCCAAACCGCACCGACGATAGCTGCCTTACCTAGAGGTACTCCCGACCAGAGACGCGATACCCTCAGATAGACAAATTCCGCATTCGGGACATCCAAAACCATGTCCACCCCCTCCGATTCCTACGTCCTCCACGACCACTCCCCTTCAACCGACAACGACGATGTCGACTCCCTCCCGTCCATCTCCAGCAGTATCCTAGGCTCGGACGACTCCCAGTACGACGACGAATCAGACGCACAAAAGGAATGGGAACAGAGTCTCGAGCAGCTGCAGCTTCTCTTGAACTTGGTGCTAATACCGTTCGCGGGCAAGTTTTTGGGGCGCAAGTTTGCTTATTGGAGTAAGACAAACCATACCAGACAGATTTTGGGAAAGACAGCTTGCGCTGTGGGAGGAGACAATAACGGCGATGCGGAAAGTCAGTTGCTAACATGGCCCGGCAGGTTGGGGACGGTACATGGAGTGGGCGCACGGGGTCAAGGTCCAATGGTATAACAAGACGCTATTCAACATTGCCGGTTGGATAGGAGCTGCTACGCCAGTATCAGTATGAGGGAGGCAGATAGGCGACCGTGGTAATGAGGTACTCGAGTCAAAGGCGACGGCAGCACAATTCTCGATACCCTACTTTTTTCGGTATAATCTGGGATACCAGGGGTGGACATAGTGCTCTTTTGGCGTTACGGTATGGGAACACTAGCATAAAGGGGTATGTTTCGTTCTTGCACAGTTTGCGTTGGTGGTGAAGAATCACAGACATGTGTAGAATGCATGTGGACTGTCATTATACTCGTGGAAGCAAGCGTTGAGGCTCTGCAGATACTGATCATCAGACAATGCCAATTATACCAATTACTATTGCTGACTTTAGGTTCGACTGATACTATATAACATGCAGGTTCTGATCTTCCTTTCCTCGTTCGCCATATTAACCCAAGGCATCACTATGTCATTACACTGATCTAGGTATAATTGTCGAGGGGTTGCGACACCACACACCCATGATGAAGCGAATAGCCATCCGTCACCACAACTCATCTTTGATGCCATAACCCTATTCATACCATCCAAGCACACCAAAACTATCCAGGCTCTCCAGCTTTCTTCAACACTCTTCTCGAGCACTCTCTCAAGGTTTCCAACCACCACCACCACTCCATCTCCCCGACCGCCTTAGACGACCACCTGTGACATGGTCGGCCCGCTCCTCACGCTTCCGCCCGTCCTCCTCCAGCTCATAATCGCCAACGTCAACGCTGCCGAGAACGCCGCAAGAAGCAACCACATAAACACTGTCCCCGCCTGAATCTCTCTGCACCTCTTCGCATCATCGGCACTCCCGTACGCGATCCATTTATGTCCATAGTGATCATTCGCAAGATTTCCACAGTCCGGAGCACCCAGCTTGGCCGCCAGCACGATGCCGGCGATGACGGTGAAGAGCGTGGCGGCGGCGTCGAAAATGAGCATGACTAGCGGAATGGCGACGCTCTGGAAAAGGGCGGCGACTAGGCCAAAGAGAGCGACCACCCACGAGAGCGCGATGACGAACATGGTGAAGTTGATGGCGGCGCGGGCGGTGGTGGAGGCGTCGACATCGAGGGCGATGACGTTGCCGATGAGGCCGGTGAGGATGATGAGGAAGATGAGCTGGATGAAGCGGAGGATGAGGGGTATTACTTCCATTTTGGCGGTTGTTTTTCTTTTGGCGGGTGCTTTATGGGTGTTTGTTTATTGTTGTTGTTTACACGTGTCGTGGGAAGGAAGGTTGGGAGAGTTTGGCAGAGCTCAGCCAGATATCACAAGTGATGTGTCCGAGCAGCAGCAGAGGAGTCGTGGCGTTTGCGATAAGCTTGTATAAGTTGGAGGTTGTTGGCTCGGTGAGGTGTCTCGAATTTGTGATGTACACGAGCAGTGGAAGATGTCTCTTAACACCCTTTTGGATACACAAGTCGCGAAGAGGATTGCACAAGGTGAGGAATAGGGAAAGAAGTTGTGGGTGGTCAACCGGTTTTATCGGGGAGTGTTGGATTACTTAGTATTACATAGCAGTGAGGGAGTAGCCGTGCCATTCACTTTGATCATTGTACCTCATACACAAAGCACCTGTTTCTCTGCCCACCAACTGACGCACGACATTGTACATCCCATCATACTAACCGTCAGAGAAAGCGTCTTGACATCGAATGTCACTGCGACTAAGAGCGAGCCGATCGATGGAGGGGCACTCGAGGGATGGCAGTTGTCATGGGAATGACATGGGGGAAAGAGCGCCAAGCAATGCGAAGCATCATCGCCAGGGTGGGGCGACCCCGGCCGATGACGATATCACCTAGTTAGAGGGGCATGATGTGCGAGCTTGGGGTCCCTTCTTCCGATTTCTGTCTTGAACCCTTCATTGAACTTGAACCCTTTGACCACGGCTTGTTAGGGAACTGATTGGTCCGTTTTCAGTTAGTTTGATGATCGGGATTTACCCCTCCATAAGTTGTTCTCTTTGTTAGTTTCGTCCATCCATCACCATCCTTCAGAATCATGATGTAAACATTGATCCCCGTCGAAGAACCAAAACAACATTCTGGATTTTACTCTCACGCTCAACTCACCTCGTTTTGAGTGACCCTACACTCGCTACTACAACCTTCACAACAGGTGCTGCAGTGCCACCCCAACCCCAAAGATACTTTCAGATTAAAAAAAAAAAAAAAAAAAAAAAAATATCCTGTCCACCATCCTTTGTTCCAAGTATAACCAAAAACACTGCTAGTGTTAGAGGTATGTACCAGCCAGTTGGAAAAGTGAACTGTTGTCCAAGGAAGTGGTACAGCATCCACGCCACCCCGAGCCATCCGCGTATCGGAATCCGGATTGATACATTGTACTAAGTAGGTGTACTGTACGTACACTTCAGCTCATCAAGTGTGGCTGCTTGCCTGCTTGCTCATTACCGCGCTACCGCGTTTCGGGACTTCGATGTCGTCGTCGATGTCGTCGTCGTCGTTGTTGTCGTCGTTCGTCTCTCCTTCATACATCATGGATGGGCTCTTTCGTAAAAATTACATCTCTCAACACCATACGCAGTACAATGATCGATACTATCATCAGTTAGTTCCTTGTCGATCTCCTGGATGATAAACACTACACTGCTGCCATCACAACCATAGTAAACCTTCATTCCTTCTCTTGCTATGTAAGCACCGTAGCCATATTTCCATACACCTTTCGCATGAATACCGTATTTTATACCCTTCTTCACGAATATAACTTGTTAGCGCGGTGTTTCGATGGTTACTCTCACACACAAGAAATGGCTAATATAGCACTTAACCGGTCGTCTTTTTTGCAAGTCAACGTACCAAGCTAACATAATATATCTGCCCATGGAGAGGTATACATAGTCCTCCCAATTTCTATTTCCATTTCTTCTGCCCTCCGTCCCGTCTCCTCTACCCTCATGCTCTGTTCCTTAACCTTCGTCGTGCCGTCAATCTTTGTAGTGCATAACCAGGATACCTGCCCTCCGGCCCCTCTACCCTCATCCCCTTTTTCTTAACCTTTGTCAATCCCTTCTTCTTAACCTCCGTCATCCTCTTTCTCTTAACCTTCGTCAATCCCTTTTCCTCAACCTTCGTCAATCCCTTCTTCTTCTTAACCTTCATCATGTCATCAATGTTTGTATAAACAGCCTACAAGCCGCCTTTCAATTTAGATTGAACAAGTTAGATCCAACCGACGAACCTGAACCTTTTGTGGACTTTTGTGCGTCGTATGATGGCCCCCCGACCACACCCCCGATCGGTAGCATTCCGTCCGCGCGGAGGATCCGATGGAAGGATGGGGGAGAGACACGGCGCAACGGGAGAGAGGCGCCAACTCTTTCGCCAAATGGATATCATGGAATGATGTCGGGCGCATAAAAACATGCTGTATAACTCGACGTTTCATATGTACACCTGAACTGGACTTCGCTGAGCTGCTATATAAAGGAAATCAACGAGGCTGGTGAGAGAAAGGAAGAAGGTTGGTAATTTCGGGCTTTTAACTTGTTGAAGGGTACTTTAAGAAAACAGCCGGCAATGTATAATATCAACATTCATACAAGCTAGAATGGTTGATACATCTGCTCCCTTTTCCACCAGAGTTCATCAACGCACTCGATATTCTGACATCTGATCAGTTCCGTGATGAGTGGATGCGTACCAATCTTCTTGATTCATATGTCTATCATAATGATTATCGAGAAGACAAGGTAACGGCAATATCAATGACAATAATTGACAGCCATTCGCAGAACAAACCCAAAGACGAAAAAAGGCAAAGCTTGCGCAAAACGACCAACACCAACATGGTGGTCTTTTAATCATAACCATACCCGCATCTGTCTCAGAATCTCCTAAGACACCTTTTGCTCAATAACAACAGCCGGCCATAACTATAGCGAGGTTAACCCATATATCAATACTCCGCACCGTCTCGATAACCATAAACTGTGATGACAAGTCCCCAAATCCGACGCCAGCAAAGAATGTCAACATGAGAGAAGAGATCTCTCAGTCTCTTCTTCTCCATGGTATACATATGAGAGGAAATAAACCGCAGCAATTCTTGTTTATCCCCACTCGCTCCCAATACCACTGTCCTTTCTTGCACATCATGCTTTCACACCTTCCTTGACCTCTTCCGTCTTCTCAGCTGTCTTATCGGTCGTCTTCTCAGCTGTCTCCTCAACCATTACCTTGTCCTCTGTCGGTTTTTCGGTTACTTTCTCAACAGCCTGTTCGTCTTCCATCTTCTTTTCAGAGTCCTCCTTATCATCCTTCGTCTCAGAGCTCCCCATGACTCTCTCAATGATCTTGGCTTTGAACTCTTCAACCACCGAGTTCTGCTTCGACTTCTTCTCCGCCGCACGGCGAGCTTCAGCCGCTCCCACCACAGCCTTTGCCTTTTCAGCAATCGCTTTCCATGCAAGCGAGATGCCCGGTTCCTCAAGCTTGGGAGCCTCGGCTTGGTATTGATGCTGACGCACCACGCGATTCGCCTGTCGGATCTTGCACTTGATGTGGTACCCGGGCTCATTGGCCTTGCGCCATTCCAAATACTCCTCGTACTGTTGTTGCTTGATCGGATCCGGGACCCGAGGCTTCGTTGTTACGGGAAAATAAGGGCGGTCAGCCTTAGGTCCTGGCTGAGCTTGTTGACCTGCGCTTGTCAGTGGAATCGACGGTTGTACTGGCGGCAGTGCTGGCACTGCGGCCTGAGGGTACATCGACCCTAAGCCGCTGATAGGAGCCGACGCAAAGGGTGGAATGGGCGGCCGCATTGAAGGCAGAAAAGTTCCAGTCCCCAAAGTTGCTGCCATATCCGGAGATTGCATGTTGAACTGCGGAATTGCCATCGATGGGGCGGTAGGTGGTGGAAATGTCCCAAAGTTGCCCAAACCTGGTCCTCCAATCCATGGAGTAGGGGGAAATGGAAGAGCTGCATTGGGTTTCTGTGGCTGTAAGCTCAGGCTGGGATGGGCAAGAGCCATGGGATTGACATCGGACAGAGCGGGATTATAAAAATGTTGGATAGGAGGAAGGCAAGCTTGCTGGATGGGCGGAACCTGAGGTGCTTTTCGTTGTTTGGCCTTCATACCAGACTTGACTGGACTTGACTGTTGAATCTGCAACATATCAACTGCAGTGCCTGTGCCCTGCCTCGTCTGAGCAGTTTGTAGCCTATCCAACGAAGGGAGAGCCCCGGCCACAGCCACATCAGGAGTTGGGTTGAAAAGAAGCGATGTAAGTGGGCCACGAGATAGCTTCTTGGGAGAGAGCACTGGCAGATGTACACTGTCAGTCGAAATTCTGAACTCAGCTGCTGCAGGGTTCAATTTCTTGGTTGCGCTTTGGGCCTCCAAACTTCTTTTGGTGGCCGCAGCGGGCTCGTCTTGGAAATCCCTAGAGCTATCCGACGTTGAGTAATGTACGATGCACGATGGGTTGCTACCGCTGGCGTATCCAGAGTCGCTGAATTTGTCCTTCCTTTCAGGGTGCGGCTCGGTGACTTGGTTCAGTTGGGCATTTCCGAACACTGCACCATCCTTCAGTTTGGCAGACAAAATGGCGGGATCAGCAGGTTGTATCTTGGTGCTTGGTACCCTGGGCTTTACCAAGGATGGAGTTGGAAGGCGCTTCTGGAGACGATTGATCATGTTGCGAAAGCGTTCCTCTTCGTCATCCTGAGGCTTTGTTTCCGAGCGTTCAGACGCGCCCGTACTGTCTTTGGAATCTTGGGGTCTATTGCTTGACAGGGACGCATCGTGTTGGCAATTCTCGGGCTTGCTAGAAGAGGCATCTGATGTGGGGAGTCCCCGAATGGTGTTTAGCAAGGCCTGGATATCGTCCGGGAGCTCGCGGTTGATAGTCGACCAGTCAGAGGAGATTTTGCCGCTGAGGATACTGGGATCTATGACGCGTTTGAGTTCTCCAAAAGTAGAGGAGCTAGATGAATCATTGGAGTAGTCGCTTTTGAAGCACCTGGGGCGGATGTCAAAAGTGAATCGGTTAGGTAATGGTATGTTTTCGCCGTTGACGTTCATGATCATTGGCTTCATGTCTTCAATACAAACCACTATTGGTTTCTGAGCCGAGTCAAGTGAATGTTCAGAAGTGCCTGTAGAGTGCGCTCTTGATTGGTTTGAGACCGAGCGGTCTCCTGGTGCTGATGAAACCACTTCCTAAGCAGTTTGGCCGTCGTTCGGGCGGTAGAACCCAGGTTCACGAGGCATTTCCATGGAGTGCTCTGTAGCGCTCGACCGTTGAGCAATCTTTTTACGGAGGTTCCCCTTGTTTGACATTCCAGGGGCAGACGCATACCTGCGCCAGTCATCTGATGCAAGTGCTTTTCCTTTTCCATCAAAACCGACTGGATCCCCCACGGTAGTCTTGACTTTCAACGCAGGAACTCTAGAGCGGCTAAAGTTCCTGCTATTGGCGATGTGGCTGGTTACGGCAGCCATATTGTTTGACATTCCACGGATGTCGCTTGATGTGGGTGTTCTTGGTTCTTCAGGGGCCTAGAGTCCTTCCTGGTCTGAGACGTGTTAGTCAATTGCATGCTCATGAAGTGTCCATGCAATGGAGATCGAGCTCGGAGTCATCACGTTGATACTTTGTGAAGAAACGAGAAAAAAAAAAACTCACGGCCAAGACCAGGAGAGCAGCAGTATCACGTTGGTGTCGTGGATTGGAAAGACCAATCCGGTGTTTGTCTTTAAGCCAAATCTGTGTATTCGTTGATCAATGTTGACGGACTCCGAGGATGTGAATGGGCCGTCTGTTCCGCGGGGACGATTGAGAGAAGAGTCGGCGACAGAAAAGGCCAGGCAAATCCAACGCAAATTGATGGGACTGATTCGGATAGGCTGTCGAGAGTGGTCTTGCAGAAGGGATTCGTATCCGTGGGTGTCCTCTTTCTTTTAGGGCAAGATTTCCTTCGTTCCAAAAAAACGCTTGAAGTGTATCAACACGGAAAAAGAGGCCAGAGGAGAAGAGATGACATAATACTGCGAACCGCAAGACAAATAGAGAGACGATACCCAAAAAATGGCGGCCAAAAGATTGCCTGGAGTCTGCGAGTTACGCTACGCTTGGTGGTAGTGGTGGTGGTTGTGAGAAGAGGAAGAAGAGTTTGTGTGCAAGTGAGAAGAGGGGGATTAAAAGCCCATAGATCTGGGTTTGCCCGGCATACTGGAGATTGTCACTTCCTGTCTTGCTTCACAGTCACGGAGGGACTAATGGAGAATTGGAGGGAGGAGCATACAGCTGGGTTGCTTGGCGCATTATTGGAAGCTTCTGTTAGCCTTATACTTATACAACAAGACAGGTGCATGTCTCACTTGAAGCTAAACCGGAGGACCTCGCTATTCACCGAAGCATTGCATCTTAACTGGAGGCCGTCATTCAATATCGGTGTTTCCAAAAAGGACCCTCCAGTAAGTACACTTGCCATGGCTTTCAGTGATACCTACCTAGATGAGTAACAGAGATGATACACATCTTCTTGCCTCCCAAAAGACCTGAATCCTTGGAGTCGAGCCAGGAGGTGAAGCCGAGCTAGGTATTTTTGACAAGGCAAGCGGTCGTTGGTGACACTGGATTCAAGCTGAGCTGCGTGGTCGTTGCGTTAACGAAATTAGAAATTAGCTTCACCTGAGGAAGCTTGATGCGCGGGCAAGTACCTAACGAACCTAAAGGGAACAAACCACGACGGCGATCTTGGCAAAACGCATCCAATCCAAACTTCCAGGTGTGACCCAATGCACTGTGACCTTTTCACTCCGGTGCTTCCTTCGCTCCAAAACAATACACCCGCCATTTCCCTAGACGCAAACACTCGAGATCCCCTCGCTCCTCGCTCCTCGCGTTGTCCTCCTTCACGACGGAGGTTTCTCCTGCCTGGCTATTTCCAACAGAGTCACCTGCCGCATATGATTGCATCCGTAGAGGATCATCAAGGCCCTGCTACAGGACTTCACGGCATGGTACGAAGCAGACGAACTAGAAAGAATCCGTGTTATGGTTGCAAATAACTCCTAACCATGAACGGGTCCACAAAAAGGGGTATAGGTTGAAGTCATGCTGAGAAGTGAAGCGTGCTGAAAGCAACTCTTTGATAACTACATTTACAAGTTGCCTTGTATCCTCTAGCTGTTTAACTGGACATAGTTTCCTAGCAAAAGACCATAATGTCAGAACATGTCCAGCTCGCAACAGAAAAAGCACCCTAAGAAAAAGTACAGTACGTACCTGGGAATTGACCCTGCTTTCCATGCAACTTTCCAATCCACCACTCATTCTCGTTCGCAGTCCTTGTTACTATCTCAATCACATCACCGGCACGGAAGCTCAGATCGCCCTCCGCCTGCGCCGAGTAGTCGTAAAGCGCCGTAACGGTCTCTACTTTGGGTGCCGCCGCCATGAGGGCCTTGGGCTTGGGCTTCGGCGGTGGGGGCTTGGCCTTTGCAGCCGCCGCCATGGACAACGACGAGGGCTTCGGGCTGGCAACTGGAGCGGCGTAGGAGGCGGGCGTGGCATGTAGCGTACTCGGCTTCACCGAATACGGTGGCGGCGCATGCGCTTCTACTGGTTCCGCCTGGGTTTCCCAAGGTCGCGGTGCTGTGACGGCAGGAGCTGCTGCTTGTTGCTGTTCCCAGGGCCGTGGAGCTGTGACTGAGGGAGCCGGCTCAGGCGGACCGGTGGAGGTGGTCGTGGAGGAGCCAGCTGTAAGTAGACCTGCTGGCTTGTTTCCTTCGAGAGCACCTGGACGTTGGTACTTGGGCGGTCGCTTCATACCCGTGGTCTTGAACTTGACAATGGAGAGAGCCTCAGCCCGCTCCTGGACGTCACCACGCTTCGCGTAAAAGGCCTCCTCGATGTCCAAGGTAAGATCGAAGTAGCCAATGTCGCAGTGCTGCATCTTCTCGTGCAGGGTGTAGAAGATGTTGAGCTGCATGTAGTAGAAGGACTGGAAAAGCGGCTGAATGAACTGGCGTTCGAGGGCAAACAGCTTGGGTAGCTCGTCCTTAAGCAGATCGTTGAAGTAGTTGTACTCTTGCGTGGCCTGCTCAACTTCGTTCTCAGCCTTCCACATGGCCTTCTCGTCCTTTGCCGACCGGTCTTTCTTATCCTGGAGCTTCTTGAGGGTGGCGCGGTGTCTGTCGTAATCCAGCTTCTTGTGCTCGCGCTTCACGGCCGTTTTGCGAATGACCTTGATCACATCGAGGAGCTCGTTCGCTGGCCGAATAACCCTAGCCTCGATCATTTCCAACTCTGGCGCCAGTGTTTCCTGCAGGTCCTTGACAACGGCCTCGTACTCCTCGCAGGCGGCAATACCCTCATAGTTTCCATGGGGAACGAGCGAATCGGGATCGGACATGCGGCCGCTGATGGGCTTGTAGATTTCCGTCATTGCCTTTGAGAACTCGATTTGGTGTTGCAGCATGCCATTGATGGCCTCAAAGTACTTTTTGCTTTCATCGTGAAGGCGTTTGGTCTCGGTTTCGAGCTCCTGGAATCTGCGCTCCGAGTCGATGTAGACAGGGTCTTTGGTATGCTCGCCGAGGTTAAACTTTTGCTTGAATTGTTGTGGTGCCTGGTTTCTGTCGTGTTAGTGCCTGTTTTGCCAACCCGAGCGATTCGGTGCTATTTCTGCCATAGACGGGGGACTCGACGGGAAGGGCGGAAGTGATGATGACGCTGTAACCGAAACTAGGGGAGGTGAGATCAAATATGCGGGGCAAAACCTACGCGGACCACGCTTTTTTGGAAGCCCCTGAAGCTCATATTCTGCTACGAAGCCGTATAATGTCTGATGTATATTCGGTGGTTGTATGGAGATGCGCAAAGCGGGTTGCTGTTCGAAGAGGTTGAAGGCAATCGGTGGTCGAGTTGCACCTGACTGCCCTCTTCAAGTCGGATCCGGATACGATGGTGATGACGCTGGGGGTGGACAGGGGGGCGGTGCAGGTCGTTTGGCTGGTGGACGAAGTCTTGGCTGAGCGAAGCTTGCGACGGTTTGCGTGGCGCTGCTATTTGCTGAATGTTGGGCACGCCGCACACAGTGACCTCGTTCCAAGATGTAGTGTAAGAAGTCTTTTTGTCTAGGCGTCTTGTGATTTCGGTTTGTTCGTGAATCCCGTCGGTCGGACCCTTGTCAACAGTTCCGTTCCAGGTCCGACAAACTTCCTAGGGGAGGATTCGTTCTTCAACGGTGAGAGGTAAAGTAGCTAGCTGTCCTAGAGCTAAGATGCTAGGTAGTTTAGCAGTATAAATGGAAGTCAAGTAGGTTGTCGGCGGGTATATGGCATGTCACTGATGGTTCAAGTTATAGTCCAACGCAGACATCCAATGCGAATGGAAACAGAATCCCGAGGACGTAGGTAAATACCGTCATCGCTCGGTTGTTCTGCTTTTGGTCGATGAGACCCCGGAAAGGAACGAATTGGAACGACGGGGTAGACCGACTGGGTCTGGGGCCCGCTGTAGTGTAGCTTTCATCCCAGTGGACATGCCGATTGAGAGAACAAATGCCTGGTCAGTGCTTTTCCTCTCTGTGCAATGATGGATCAGATGCGTCCGCGGAGTTCGTTCACAAGTGGACATTCCACACTGTATTTGTCAAGATCCATCTGCACATCGAAGCATTCAGTTTCCGTCATGCCCGGCCCGTTCTCTGACATTTTGGAGCAGCGTCATTTTCGCCGTACGTACATACGCGCTTGTCCGAGAAAGAAACAGGTGGGGCCGTCCGATGGCGGAATCACCAATCAAAGTGCCTGACCTTGTTAGTTATCGCCCCTCATTGGCACATTCTTTTATCACCGACCCCTCCGAGGCCAAGTCCGCGTGCGGATGCCGTTTGTTTCGATTTGTTCTTTTCTGTATGGCGGAAAGTCCACTCCGACTGCCGAAGAGCGGGAGGCGGCAGCTCCATCTGAATTTCTGTGTTTTGAGCCGCCCCGCCCGCTGCCTCCATCTGTTTTTGTAGGTTTTGTTACAAAACGAACTTTTTTCCCTCTCATCCGCCATCACCCTCACCACCATATTCTCTTTTCCTCTCCTTTTTTCTTCTTCTTTTTACCATGTCCACCATTGCGCCGTCCGTCTTACGACAGGCATCGCGCTTGGCCGCGGCCGCTCCTCTCCGCAGCGCGCGTGTGCTGTCGCGGGCGACCACTGCGGCTGCTGTCAAGACTGCTTCTGCTTCCAGGAGCTATGTGACCGAGACCAAGAGGAACAACGCCGACGTGCAGGCTGAGCATGCTATCAAGCTGGATCACAGGGAGATGGAGAAGCAGGGCCTTGCCATCAGCGCGCAAAATGGCTCGAGCCAACACGTCAGCCCCATGGCTGGTAAGCATCATCACTATCCACCTCCTCGGAGACATGTTGCGCAGTCATCATTGTTGCTGACTCGACTAGATGTTCTCAGCAATGCTACCGTGATGGACGAGGGACAGCGTCCCATCTACCTGGACATGCAGGCCACAACCCCCATCGACCCCAGAGTGCTCGATGCCATGATGCCCTACTTCACCAACGTCTATGGCAACCCCCACTCGAGGACACATGCCTACGGCTGGGAGACAGACAAGGCCGTTGAAGAGGCGAGGAAACACATTGCTGATCTGATTGGCGCTGACCCCAAGGAAATCATCTTCACCAGCGGTGCCACCGAAAGCAATAACATGAGCATCAAGGGCGTCGCCAGGTTCTTTGGCCGGTCCGGCAAGAAGAAGCACATCATCACCAGCCAGACAGAACACAAGTGTGTCCTCGACAGCTGCAGGCATCTCCAGGACGAGGGTTTCGAAGTGACCTATCTCCCAGTGAAGAGCAGCGGCCTGATCGACATGGCGGAGCTGGAGGCTGCCATCCGTCCCGACACCGCCATCGTCAGTATCATGGCTGTCAACAACGAGATTGGTGTCATCCAACCCCTCGAGGAAATCGGCAAGCTTTGCCGGTCCAAGAAGATCTTTTTCCACACCGACGCTGCCCAGGCTGTTGGCAAGATCCCCGTTGACGTTAACGCCATGAACATTGACTTGATGTCCATCTCCTCCCACAAGATTTACGGCCCCAAGGGCATTGGTGCATGCTACGTCCGTCGTCGGCCAAGAGTCAGACTGGACCCCATCATCAGCGGTGGTGGTCAGGAGAGAGGTCTTCGCAGCGGCACGCTGGCTCCTCCGCTCGTTGTCGGCTTCGGAGAGGCGTGCCGCATCGCCAAGGAAGAAATGCCGGTATGTTACAGTCTATTCTTTTTCTTCTTTTGCCCCTTTTATGATGAGTCGCTTTACACATGCATGGCTTTCTGAAGTCCCGTGACAAGGACTCCTTGTTGATAGACAGCAACTTCTCTGATCATGATTCTTCCATATCTCACATTTAATGCATCGTCTCGTTCAAGGATGGGCGCTAACTGTTACAACAGTACGACTCCAAGCGTATCAAGCACCTCTCCGACCGTCTTCTCAACGGTCTGCTCTCCATGGAGCACACCAGCCAGAACGGTGATCCCAACCAATTTTACCCCGGCTGCGTGAACGTTTCTTTCGCCTATGTCGAGGGTGAGTCCCTCTTGATGGCCTTGAAGGATATTGCACTTTCTTCTGGCAGTGCTTGCACGTCGGCTTCTCTGGAGCCTAGTTACGTTCTCCGTGCTTTGGGTAACAGTGATGAGAGCGCCCACTCCAGTATCCGTTTCGGTATCGGCCGGTTCACTACCGAGCAGGAGATCGACTACGTGCTCAAGGCCGTAACGGAGCGTGTGGGCTTCCTCCGCGAGCTTTCTCCTCTGTGGGAGCTCGTCCAGGAGGGTATCGACCTGAACACGATCCAGTGGAGCCAGCACTGAGAGGTGACATGATGTGGTTGATGTGCGGTATTTTAAGACGGTTTATAAATTGGGCGGAGTTTCTATTGCTTTTTATTTCTCCCGCTGCGCTGCCTTTTCACAAACACTACATTCGGCCCCGGTTGTTTATACACCCAACTTTACGAATTGTCCAGGCTCCCGCTAGGACGGAAGCAAGGGGCAAAACATGACCCATTGTATACTATCATGTATGTAAGCGATATTTGCGGATGACCTTTGTTTTGATGAGCAAGAGAATGATACCATAGGGCTGGGAGGCGGCGCTCGGAGGTGTCAGTAGAACAATTCATCATATAATGGATACACATAATTCCCAGCATTGTGGCTGATGAACGTCTCTTTTTTTTCATTTGACTTTGGCTGTGTGTAGATTGTGTCCATTTTGTGGCTGTTCTGAACCCCCCAACCCGATAGTTTCTGCTGAACAACTCTACAAAGGGCATATACAATGTGGCCAGCTACTGAGGTCGAAGGCCAGACAATGAGTGTGTACATAGTAGTGTACGTGCTCAGAACCAAGGGATCAAGGGATCTAAAAACTGCCTTGGACTTGAGGGGCTTAGCTCGGCTCGTTGGTGGCTGCGACAACTTATGATGTCACAGTCTCATTTGGGATGGTGGGATGAACTGACGAACACCGTTGCGAACAAACCCCTGTTGGCAGCCTATTGCCTATGACATCATATTTTCTGGTGTGCTTTGTGAGACTACAAACGACATCTTCACAGGCACACACACTATGGTAAGGCCATCCAATGGACATTGCTGCCACATGCAATGACTAGTTAGTTGCTGGAAGCTACGAGCTGGAACAAACAAGAAAAACCATGACTGAACCAATTAGAGCAAGAAATGGGTTAGACATTTCGGAAGTGATGAACTGACACCAGGCTCACATGGCCATTTTCAGGCCTCTCCAGTCCGTCATTGCCTCCAACCCCGGGCCAAGATTTCGGTAGGACCCTGAATTTTTATGGACGGGAAGTTCTATTCTGGTCATCCGATCTTGCTTTTGTTTGTCTTCATGCGGTTTCGTGTTGGACCTTGTGCATGTCGAGCGTGGGATATATAAAGAAAAGATATCCTTTCCCTTAAGACACTTTTCTCATCATCATTCTCACGATACAATCCATCACTCAATCAACCACAACTACTCTCCAACAACAACTTCGAACCGATCCATCACCACATTAACCTAAACATACCACAACCACCCAACATGTCTACCGAGAACAACTCCACCCTCAAGTCCTACATCGACTCCGCCACCGGCGCTGTCCAGAGCGCCGTTGGTAATATTATTGGCAACCGCGGCGATCAGGTACGGTTGCAGTCCTTCGGTTCACATTCACCTCTTTCCCATAACTAACACTTGAGACTACAGGCCGAAGGTGAGCTCAAGCAGGAGAAGGCTCACGCCGAGCACGCAGCCTCGCACGATACCGCCAAGGTCCCCGGCTTCACGGCCACCTCTGACGGCGCCGTCGCCGCCGACCACCCCGACCGCACGTCCGGTTCTTGGAAGCAGACCGCCGGCGCGGCCAAGGAGTTTATCGGTGGAGCTGTCGGCTCTGAGGTATGTCTATTTTCTACCTCCATTCTTTCACTCTTTCGTCTTCCCCAAACAAGCTCGCTAACGCACGAATCAATTATAACAGGACCTCAAGCAAGCCGGCCGCCAACAAAACCGCGAAGGCCAAGAGCAGGAAGCCCGCGGCCAGGTCAAGGACCTCGGCGAGGGCGCCAAGGACCGCTTTACTGGCCAGCTCGGCAATGCTGCTGCCGCGCTTGTCGGCGACCGCGAGAAGCAGGCCGAATATCAGACTCAGCATGATGTTGGCAAGGCCCAGCAGCGTGGTGCGGAGCATGATATCCAGAAGGAGGCTGAGGCGCAGAAGAACGCTGATCTCTAAATGATTGAGGAAAGACTCTTGACGAAAGGAAGGAAGACGAGGTTGAGGATGGATTGGAGATTATACCCCCCTATTTTACCTATTAACGAATTCATGACCACGCAATGACTTTAGTTTCGGATAATAAAATGATATACTGAACGATATGCTTGTGCATGATGGACGTGAGGTGAAGATATCGTGAGGTTGACTGCAGTGATATGTCGATGTCAAAGCTTTGCGATCGGGTATTTATGTTACTACGGAATGGCATTTTGGGCTCACGATTTCCAAAAGCTTGGTGTTGGTTTCGATGACTTACACCGAAACGATTCGAGCAGGCTTTAATTCACGGTTCTGACATGCGCCAGCTTCCGTGTACCGCGTTGCGGAAACGGGCCCATGTTGAAGCTCACTGCAGGACCGATACTTAAATTGCTTTTGTGAGTATTTCCCCTCAGGCTATCAATATTTCCAAAGTTCATTTTTTGTAGGGGTAACCCCAAAAGTTTGAGGTCGTCGTCCGCCCCGGACAGGAAGTTTGAGGAAGAGAACTGAAGTTGAAACCTCGAAGTAGAAGAGGGCCGGGGTGATAAGACGAGATGATAAGCTGATAGAGACGGGCCCGGATGAGCGGGCGGCAGTTGCATGGGGCGGCACTGCAACAAGGCAACAGCATGGAAGCCTCCTCCCTGTCATTCCCACACTCAGACACCTGTGCAGTCTTGGCGGATGTGTGCGAATGCACACACACACGACTTTTTGGCAAAACGGACCATCGAAACGAAAGACGAAGATAAAGAAATTTAATTATCCTATAGAAAAGACTATTATCTTAATAGTCTTAAGTACGCTAACTCTGAATCTTGAGTTCGTTTCCTTTTATCTCTTCGTTTAGTAGAGATATAAGTAAATGAAATCTCATCGATGGTCCGTTTTGCCAAAAAGTCGTGTGTGTGTGCATTCGCACACATCCGCCAAGACTGCACAGGTGTTTGAGTGTGGGAACAACGGCAGGCAAGTGGGGTAGATTTCGGGTGCCTGCTTGGCAGCTTAGCTCCCGCTTCAATGCCGAACGTTCGCTGTTGACAACTGAACCTCAATTGACTCCCTCATCATCTCACACGATGCCGAGAAGTGAAATACCGGCGAATTTCTCGCTTGGTCGGCATCCACCTCAGCTGGACTCCACGCTCGTTCTTGTCACTTCTATTTTCTGGCCTTGGAGACGGGGGAATACCAAGCCGGGAGACGATCCAACGGCCAAGCCTCCTCGCTCTGCCTCCAACATAAGGAGATGAAGCATGGCCCCCAATCCGCCCAACTTATCGACACAAATCTGGTTGACCGGACCCAAACTAGGCTGAAGTTTTTCTTCCTATCCTTCCAAATGTGGTTACTGTTGGTATTGCTCATCACCAACTCTCTGTTTCGGGCGTTTTGGAGATCTGATCATTCGGTCTCGCTATCCGAAATATGTTGTCGTCAATCCCATATTCCCATCACCGTTACATCACAGTCCTACAGTCCGAACCGAGTCCAAGGGACTATGCGAAGGGGCATGCAAGTCATCACGCATCAGTCCGTCTCAGTCTTGTATCCCACAAGGCACGGGTGTTCGCAAGGTAACAGCTTGAAGACTCCTTTCAACTTGGTTTCAAAGCCCACAACCTAGACTTTGGAGGTTATTTTGAAGCCTGCGTGTAACCTTGGACAACTCGAGTATTCCTCCATTAATTCCTTGCTTTTCATTTACCCAAGACTCGAAGAACTTGGCACCTAGACTTTGCTAAGCCTCGAGTAAGACCACTCAGGAACGCGCCTCTCTGATCCAGTATTAGCAAGACTTCACCCTCCATCACCTCTCTCAACGGCGTCTAACGCCCACAATGCCCTATCACCATCCTTGCCAGCCCTATTATCCCACCTTGTCGCACCATCTTGCAACCTTCAAACCCCAGTACTTCAGCATCAATGTGGCTTGGTCCTAGGGTGGCTTTGCTATTCCCAGATATAACACTCAACTCCATGACTTCCAACACTTCACTCTGACGGTGACAATTTGCAGTGGTTCTTCTCACTCTTTAATATGTCTTGTGATTTCTACAATTGGCCAATTTCGCTCACTTGCCACTTTTCAGGTCTTTTCTTAGGAACTATCCAAACACTCCAGCTTCCGACTCCAAATCCTGTTGTAGCTGTTGCTTGGCCTGGGGACAGCCCTACGGGAGATGATGCGATCTACGGTCCGGGTAACACTAGACCTCGAATTAGATTTCCGCCGAAGACGCCATCACCATGCGTTTTAATTCTAGTTCACTGCATATTCTCGCAAAGTTGCAAGAACTCTACGTTGAGAACAGGACTCCATTACCATGCCCTGCTCGTGCTCACATAGGAGAACTATTATTGACCCCATTCTGCCCCGACTGCCCCCGACTCCCGAGTCGTGAGATCAGAGTATGGCTAAGCGAGAAGCCTCTCGGAAGAGCCTGCAGGTTATTCAAACTGCCGAAGCGTGGGGTTTCCGCGGTGGCCCATTACGGCGGGCAACTATCTCGTGCAGAAAAGGGCCAAGCGGCAGTCCTTCCGTGTGATGACAAGGGGTCGTCGGTATGGGCACCGTTGGTCCGCATATTTGGGGTTGGGTAGGCCAACATGTATGGACGTCAGACCATCCTTGAAATGATCAGTTACGCCGCCAGCCGGAGCCAAACCGCCTCGTAAGGAAAGGCGTTATGGTGGAGGAACCCGGTGTGGGATGTCATCGGTCTGTCGCTGCCGACTTCGATCTTCACCTGTCGGTTCTACTCCTGTGCCGTCGGCTTGAGATGCTGCCCTTTGTTATTCTGCTTGCCTAGCTCTCCTCCTGGCCCCTTCCTGGTGCGCCGTGCCTCTGGGTTGCTGTCGTCAAGGTTTACGGTTCTGTGTGAGACGATGATACATCACGAAGCGACAACACCTTGGGTTCTCATATAAGTTCAACAGCATGATCACTCCCATCTCGAACATTATATCAGATATCAGCATCACCAACAAGTCGGGCATCAACCCCAACTTTCTCACTGTATGCCTCACTCTACGATGCGCCAGAAAGTTTCTCAACACCCTGCTTCCATGATGAGGATCGCTATTGCAGGAGGCGGCTCCTTTGCCTACATTCTAGCCCAGGAGATCTCCAAGAGTGCTCATCCCGTTCTCATTCTCACTCGACAGGTAGGCTTCCCCTTTTAATCGCTGTTCATGATTGACCACCTGCTAAGAACCACCAGCCCCATCCCGAGTTCGAAGAAAACCTTCCTTCCTGCCAGCTCGCCCTAGTAGACTACCAAAACGTCGAAGACCTGCACTACGTTCTCCGCGGCGTCGACCTCCTCATCTCCACCATCTCCAACAACGAGCAGCTCAACCTCATTGACGCCGCCCGCCGTGCCCGCGTCCGGTGCTTCGTCCCTTCCGAGTTCGAGGGGCCGCTTTCCCAGCGCCCACCGG
Source organism: Neurospora tetrasperma FGSC 2508 (assembly GCF_000213175.1). Taxonomy (NCBI): domain Eukaryota; kingdom Fungi; phylum Ascomycota; class Sordariomycetes; order Sordariales; family Sordariaceae; genus Neurospora; species Neurospora tetrasperma. The sequence continues at coordinate 4,925,766 of NW_009799099.1, read as the reverse complement.
CCAACTCAATCGACCCGCTCGACAACCGCGGCTCCCGCGCCGCTTTGGACCTTTTAGAAAGCTGGTCCCAATCCCGCTCGCACCGGATGAACTACACCGTGTTCTCATGCGGAATCTTCATGGAAAGGTTTGCCCGCGGTGGGCTTCAGCCTTGGGGAATTGGGACACAGCTGGGCTTGATGGGGCCGATGCCAACGTGTGATTATTTGGTGAATATTGAACAGGGCACGGCGGAGGTGGTGGAGCGGGATGCCCAGGGACGGATGGCGTATGTGGCTATGACGAGTATGTATGATGTTGCGAGGTTCGTGGCGGCGGCGGTGGAGTTGACGGGAGTGGGAGCGTTGGGATTACCGTTGGAGAGGTGGCCGAGGGAGTGGAGGGTTAGGGGGGATTGTATGGCGGTAGGGGAGGTGGTAAGGGTTTGTGAGGCTGTTAGGGGTGGTGAGTTTTCTTTTCTATGGGCCCCTCATGATATGAGTATTTTGCTAATGGATTTCAAACGAGCAGCCCAGTTCAGCGTCACAAGACGGTCCTATCAAGAGGCTGAGGCCTGGGCGAATGAATGCCAACTTGCTGGCGATGTCGCGACATCTTTCTACTATCAGAGGCTGTTGCAGACTGCTAATGGGAGGTATTGTATTCGCTCGACGAACCTCGGCGAGTTGGTTAATCAGAGCGAGAGGACGGCTTTTCAGCCGATGAGATTCAGGACGTGGTTGGAGCAGGTTTGGGGACGTGTTCTGTAGGTGTCTTCAAGTGTAAAAGCTTACGAGAGGATGTGGTATGGGTGTTGAGCATAGAGATGGAGTTGAGGGAGGATCAAATGGTGTTTTGGCATACGCGTTGGATCTCATACCCCTTTTTGTTTGACTGTGGTTTTATCTTTCTTTTCCTGGCGCAGTAGTAACTTGTCTGCTTACAATTGTTGAGTTTGGTTTTGTTCACCCGTCAAAATGATGGATACGCGCACTGGAGTTAATGGCTTGTGGTCGTTTAGTGGAAAACCCCCTTCATTTCTTCTTCCTTGGTTACCCATAGATTTCCAGTTCTACATTTAATTCCCTGCGTCAAGGATTTCAGTGTACAAAACTCATGTTCTTGTTTCTTCCGCATCTTCAAATGAAGTTTCTTTGCTTCTTCCACACCAGATCAAGCTGTTTGTTTAAGCGCATCAAGCGCGGAGCATACCTGTACGTGTTGAAAAACTTGCGCTCTCTCCGATCGAATACCGATGCAGTTATCTGCCCCCAATATACACTGTCACCTTCTTCCTGAAACAATCACCAAGTCAGTCACTTATTCACCTATATATCCGTATATGTCATTCAGCTTACACTCAGCTATGGGTTCTTGCAGCCGTTTGCATTGAGACATCTTCAGCCCGCTCGGGTGCAACCCTAGGTACCTCTAGAGAACTTAATCGGCACATCATTAATCCCTTTTTCACCATCAGCGTTGACATCGACATCAGCAACGGCAACGACAACGACAACGACAACCATTTCAACCGATCTGCCGTTGATGGACAATGCCACCTGTCCGTTCGTGCCGTGCCGTGCCGTTTCTTGAGAGGGGGGTTTTTGGCGGCTGGGATGGACAGCTGAACCGCCGCCACCACCACCACCACCACCACCGCTTATGTGCGTGATGGTAGGCAGAGGTAGCTGTAGCTGTAGTGTAGTGATGAAACAGGTACCGGGCAGCTGAGTCGAACTTGATAACGGTTGATAACTTGGTATACTGTGTTTGTAGCGTGGGGCTTTTGCTTTGGGGTGTTTCGAAGTGGTTCGAGCTTCGAGGGGGGATAACATACATGAGGTGTGTATGACGGACGGGTCACGGCGGGTCATGGTGGATGGAAAGTATCATGCGTGCCGTTCGGATCTGACTCTGAGCGAACGGGTGTAACTACAATATCCTCGCTGGTTCTCGAGATGGGAGATGGGAGAGATTGGGTGTAGGATGAAATGATTATACTCTGTCAACGGTGAAGTGTGATCTGTGATCTGGTGAGATGATGTGTACAGTCCGATCGATACTGGTTTGTTAGTTAGGTCAAGATCTCTCGTTACCTAACTTCCTTGGGCGTTCTCATATCTAACTGAACTGATGCGTGATCTTACCTTGGATACGCTATTACTTGTATTGCACATGTCATTCCTTCCACCAAATCGATCTCCAATATCACCGATACCGGTTCTTCCACCTGTCCCACTTCTCTCTCCAACCTCATGCTTCTCTGCGACTCCATCTCCCTCACCAAATCCATCTCTCTCACTCTATCTGCTTCCCACGGTTTGATATTGTTTATATGCACCTTCCGAACCTTCCCCCTCAATCTTGGGTCTACCACCCTCATCGACACTGGTGACACCACTTCAATGACTTCTCACGGTCCCGTCCACTTCGGCATGAACACGCTTCCTTCTTTGCCCGTACATGCCCCAACTTCATATCCCTAGTGCTTGCGATCAACTCCCACACCAAGTCTCCCACATGCACATAGTTGACCGACCCCTCTAACCCTACTTATACCTACATGAAAAGTGTCTGCCCGAAAGTCAATTTGACGAGATTATGCGGTATCCGTGACAGGTGCTGCAAGTTCGATACTCTGATGTGATATGTTGCAGACAAGTCGTCTCGGATAATCCGACTGTGCTCGCGCCGGCAACCATACCAAGTTCTTATGCGAACCCATCGTTTTCAACGACGATGATGAGCGCTCAAAGCGATCGCCTCGAAGCGCTCGATCCACGATCTGCACAGCATACACCCGGATTAGCCCCAACCCTAATCAGTCATTTAGGTTGCGCACATTGCGCACACCCGCCTCGGTGTTTTGTGGCGGAAGGAGCGATGTGAATGCACTTGCCTTTCTTTACATGCATGAAGTGGGTATCCGCACCTTTTTGCATTTTGCGTGCAAAACCACCACACCACAAGCGTTTAACAACCAATTCGACCGATATAAAAAGGAAAACATCAAAAACAACAAAAAGGGATCATTTAGACGTCAAGAACATTGAAAAAAAAGCCAAAAAGATGACGTCACCTGCAGGATTCGAACCTGCGCCCACGAATGGATTGCCTACCACTATACTATGACGTAATAGCAGGGCAACGCGTTAACCACTCCGCCAAAGTGACTAGTCGTGGTAGTTGTTGTTGAAGTAGTGCGCCGTAGTGCAACCTATACATGGCATTTGACGTGCAGCCGCCACAACCCAATGTTCCAGAACACTGTGAGTCCGTGACTGCAAAAGAAGCGTCTTGTGGCTGTGCGGAGTCGTTCGCGCTTGGCTTTCCTGATCTCCGGGCCACCTTCCCTGTCGCCGTGCGTCACCTTGAACTGCAGTTTCCCATAACGTGGCATTTACTGGCGCGGCAATGAGGTCCAGTCCACCATCCGGGCAATTGACAGTCTTCCTTACAGCACCCTTGAACCCCCCAAACGTGACTTTTACTGCCTACATTGTAATTTGTAGCTGCTTACATTGCCTGCTTACGGCCACTGTCAATTTCATCCACCTCGAGATACCTCTACCTTACCTTACCTCTGCTACCTCGACGACTACTCGACCACGAGTTCCCTTCCACTTCCATCCATAATGACGGCAACTTAATGCGACCCCTCTCCATTGCCAAGTCATAAATTCCACCTCTTGTTCTGTTCCCTATCGGTTACGGTTCCGCCATCCATCGCTGCACACCAAAACCAAAAGGCCAAGATGCGGTTGGCGTGGTACGCAGGGGTAAGTGGAAGCTCCCCCAGTTGCTACCTAGGGAGAGAGAGAGAAGCTCAACTACAGCTCCCCCATCACACCCATCTCTCAACTCTCCAGCTCCGGCTTCACCTTCAGATCTACATCCCAACATCTAGATATACACTCAAACTAACCATGGTCAACATGCATAGTGCTCGACGGCCCTGGCGGCCTCGGTCATCCTTTCGGCGTTCCATCAGCGAGCTAACTTCTACTCTGCGGTTGTCCATCTGGGCCAGAGCAGCCTCTCTCTCGTGGTATGTGTCCTCACAACCTTATCTGCCGTTGTGTTGGTATCCCCCCAGCAGCTGTGTTGGTAACCCCCCAGTAGCTAACTTCATATTCTCCTACCAATAGGTCCTCGTGAACCTAATCTTCGTCCTCTATGGAGCCTTCATGTACGGCCTCCAGCGCCTCTGCTTCGGCCCCCTCCGCCCCGTCGAGATCGAGCAATTGTACGAACGCGCCTGGTTTGCCGTCACCGAGACATGTCTGGCCATGACCATCTTCCGCGAAGAGGTCGGCCCCTTCTTCCTGTGCATGTTCACGGCCCTTGTCACGGGCAAAGTATGGGGCTGGATAGGCGAAGGCCGCGTCGAGGTCTTTGAGCAACAGCCGCCCGCCAACCCACGACTGTTCCACACCCGCTTGTCCGTCTCGCTGCTCCTTAGCGTGGCCTACAATGTCTGGATGCTCAAGTACTGCATCGATACCGTGGTCCAGCAGGCGCGTCCTACCATGATGGTCATGTTCCTGTTCGAGTTCGCGATCCAGACGGTGACTTCGAGCCAGACGGCCATCAGGTATCTGTTTTCCATGTGGGAGCAGCATATCACGCGGGTGCAGACGAGAAATGGGTTGGAGCAGAGGAGACGGCAGATCAGAGAGCGCAGGGCCGAGATTCTGAGGCGCAGAGAGCAGGGTGATGCCGAGGCGGAGAATGAGGAGTTGCCGAGCGAGGATGATGTGGAAGAGATGGATATCGAGGTTCCTGGCTGGGATGCCAAGGGACTCTACATCTTGTCGTTGGATTTGGTTTCTGGTACGTCGGGGAACTCTTCGCCATGCGTATGCGCAGTGCACTAACCATGATGACAGACTTCCTCAAGCTCTGCATCTACACGGCATTCTTCGGCGTCCTCATAACCTTCTATGGGTTACCCATTCACATCATCAGAGACTGGTTTATGACGACGAGGTCGTTTATCAGGCGACTCAACGCCCTACTTCGCTACCGCCAGGCTACTCGGGACATGGATCAATATGCCGACGCTACTGAGCAAGATCTCGGACAAGACGACACCTGCATTATTTGCCGAGAAGAAATGCGCCCTTGGGACCCCCAGGACCCTGTTCGTCTCGAGCGTACTCGTGCCAAGAAGCTGCCCTGTGGCCATATTTTACACCAAGGATGTCTCAAAAGCTGGCTGGAACGCCAGCAAGTGTGCCCGACCTGCCGACGACCGGTTTCTAGGGAAGGTCAGCAACCGAACCGAAATGCGCAGGGAGGAGACTTTAATGGACTCAACCATCCGGCCGCACAGAATCAGCAACCTCAACAACAGATTAACGGTCAAGCGCCCGCTAACCAGGATCCGAATGGCCTGCTGCCAGGCAACCAAAGAAACCACCAGAATAACGGAGTTAGAATGTTCAACTTGGGTCCTATCAGGTTAGGCTTTGCCCAAGGCCAGGACATTCAAGAGATGGCTAGGAGAATGGGTATCCCGGAGGATATGGCTAATGGCCATCAACCCTTGAATGCGCAGGCACCACCACCAGCACAACAACCTGTCCATGGACATGGTGCTACTGGCATGGAGCAAATTCAGGCGCAGCTGGTGGAAGTCGGGCAGCGTCTGGATCAGGAATTGAGGGAATTGAGCGCCACGATAGGACAGTTCCGCTCGTTGCAGAACATCGCTACAGAGCTGGCTCGGGTACGCCACGCTCAACAAGCGCAAGCTCTGGGGGTTACACTTCCTCATGAGCCAGTACAGATCCCACCATTCCCACAAAATATCACTAGACATGGCGCTGCGGACTGGGGCACGGCCATTCCAGCTGGAAGTCCCGACTTGCCCGAAGGAGTGGTGATCCCTGAGGGGTGGTCGCTGCTTCCTTTGGAGCGATTGGATGGTGGTGCTGTGGCTCCGGGACAGAATTCCGGTCAGGTCGGTCAAGCTGGTCAGCAAGGGGACAGTAATACAGCAACGCCAGGCACAGCAACAGCCGGGCCGGTGCCTGAGCAGCGCACAGTTGTGGGACCAAGGTCCGATAATACAGCTCAAAATAGAGCCCAAAATCAAGCCCAGGGAAATACAGCCCCCAGTCTTCTAACCACTACACCAACCAGCCGACCCATCACCCCCACAACTCCGGCAACTCCCATGAGTCCTGCCGAACAGCAGCAACCGGCCACCAACACTTCATCACCAAAACCTGCCGGGACTGTAGAGACGCAAGCTCCGCGTTCATCAGAACCATCAACATCATCTACTCAACCACAAAGTAGACTCCAAAATCCAGTAACGATAACGCCGGACGTGAATACTGGGCCCTTGGGAGGGATGAGCGCAGGCTGGAGCTTCAACAACGTTCCACCGGCTCCGCAGCCAGAGGCATCCCAGCCCAGTAAAAAAGAGGAGGAAGATGCTGAAGCTGACGGCCATTTGTCTATTGACGTAAGTGAAGGTTATAGACCGAGGCCCAGGCCTGCTCCCGCTGCGGTTGAGGATGCTGAGGACGAGGAGGATTCCAGGAGCTGAGGGCCACAAAGATGAGATGACTTGATGATATCCTCAATGGCGTTTGGGGGAAACTTCCCACATCCGTTTGGGCCCAAGATAACGGCTGGTAGAGCGTTCAATGGTGGCAGCGGTATTGTGGACGTGGTCTTTCTCTAGTCGGTTATACCTCTAGTTCCAGCGATGTAAATTTATAAATCATAGTTTATTGTTTTCCCTCAGCCTTCGGGCCTATTCTCGCCTGAGCTTGACGTGAAACTTTGAAGCGTACGCATATGCCGAAACATCGTCGAAGCCGCAGCGCATACTTCACTTGATAACAGAATACCTACACGGGCACATCTCGGATTGCAGCACTGCAGCAGGAGCGGCGGGACGTCGATCATGGACGGGATCTATTCGGACTTCGTTCGAACATGCAGATGATGTCGTCGGGATTCTCTCCAACATCGTTTCGATGTGCCTAAGATCATCGCTGAGAACAATCGCATCCTCATCGCTGCCACCTCGATCCGGGCCAACGTGTTCGGTTCAACGATGCGTTCCAAGTTCTTTTTCGATGTCGCAATGAAGACCACCCTGGCGTTGCTCCGTCAACTCTCCCGCCTACCCAACAATTCAAAGTTCTGGTAGAAGAATGTTACTGGTGCCTCCAATACCTCCCGCGATTGCGATCGTGTACGTAGAGGTAAGTAGAAGGAAGGGTACGTGCGGTTTTGCCCCTGAACTCCAACCCGAACGTCTCAGCGGGCCAAAACAGGGACCAACCTTGACCAACGATGTATGGAAGTTATTCATCTGGTGTTTTCCGAAACACTGCGCCGCGCCTCTGGATCACAGTACTACTTAGTGAGGATGGAGCGGGAGAGCTGTCACGGAATGCTCCTGGAAGGGTTCGCGGTGGAAAATCTGTTCATCTCGTTGTCACGGGGGTAGATGACGGCCCACAACGGACAACAGAAAACTCATCATCAATCAATCGCCTGAATCTCATGGCCAAGTAGCGGCCTATACTGGGCTGCTCATGGCAAGTTGTTATTATCGGACCGATCGATGTAAACAGTCAAAACTTTGATCTGGTGGCAGCGAGTCAGTTGTGTTTATGCGAAACATGGATAACGGCCAGGAGGAAAAAAATGTAGAGGTAGGTACCAGGGAGAAGAAGAAGAAGGAGAGAGGAGAGCGGATGTGTCGGGTCTCGGACACGGGGCGAAATCAGATTCTGATCGATTCGTCTCACAATCGGAAGATAGGTACACGAACGGGAAAAAAGATGATCTCCTAAGCGCCGCCGTTAGCTTGAAAGAAAGAAACCGAGTTGGGACGCATATCGGTCAAGTTGGGGCTTAGTATATTTCCTTGCCGTTGAGTAGGTATCTGACCGCCGCGGTTCGTCATTGACGGGACTGGCGGATCTAGAACGAGACTGACGGGACAGACATACAAAAAGGTTCGAGGTACGTACATTTGTGTGAATTCCATTGTTTGTGTTGCTTGGCCTTACGCGCCTGCGGCATTGTCCTGGACGCCGTTGGCTCGAACCGACAGAAGCTCTTGAAGTTGGCTCACGTTTGAGCTTAGCTTCACTGGTTCGATCGTTCGTTTGTATAATAGCATGAGTATGATGGGATTAAATGTTGTTGCTGACTATGGGCGCAGATTGGAAGGTATTTGACAAGAAGGGCGTCGCTCATTCACTTCCTGAGAGTGAAGGAATTGGTTACGACACTCGGCCTGTTGCGGTTCCTCGAAGGGATTAACCACTCGGGTACGGCAGCAGGGATATAACGGAGTTCGACTTCGCGATCGCTTCAGTAGCTTCACTCCGTCGAAACAGGGCTTTCCGCTTGCCAACCGCGAGGAGGAACGAAGATGGCGGCGCGAGCTATCGTCGACCCATCGCCATCCTGGGCGAGTCTCTTACCTCCATCGCGGTCAAGGTCAAGGTCAAGGTCAAGCTCACGGGCGTGGAAGCCAAAACCGACCGGTGTACACCCCAACCACGAATCTCAACTCCAAATCCAGACGGGTTCGCGAGCAGGCCCACGAAGCACCACCTCCCTCGTATCCAGCGGATCCAGGAACACCACCACGACAACCCACTACAGCGGCGGCACCGTTCTCCGCCGTTATAACATCACCGCCAGCACCACGACAACAACCAACGGCGGTGACGCCATTCTCCCGGACTACACCGCATCACTATCACAGCAACTTGCCTCCTCCCCTCCCCTTCTATCCCTCTCCATCCCATCTTCCACACCCCCTCCAGTCCCGATAGACTGGTGTACCCACCCCTCAGCTCCTTCCGACCATCATCATCATCACCCCTGTCCACATGGCTGTGACCGCTCAGAAACACCCATAACGAGCGTTTCCTTTCCCATTTCCAACCCCGTTTCCCACCCTCTTACCGACCCAGTCACGGAACCAATCTTCCCCTCTGACCCCCTTGACATATTCCCAACCAACAGCACCTTTTCAGAATCGGGGTTGAGAGCGAAAAGGTTAGCATTATTGAGGAGAAGCAGCAACTTTAGCAGCAGGGAATGGAGACATGATCCCAAGCGGAACAAGAAGGCCCAGGAGGCGGCGAGGAGGATCATTGAGGGGTGTCATCCACGGGAGAAGAAAGGGGGGATGAGGGATAGGGTTAAGAGGTGGGGGAGGGAGTTGGGGACTTTGAAAGGGTTGAGAGGTTCGAAGGATGGGGGTGCTGCTGCTGCTGCTGCTGCAGGACGGAGAGGGGAAGAAGGGGAAAGGAAGAAGGAAGCGAGGTGGAGTTGGAAGCGCGGATGGAAGGGAGATAACGGACTGGGGGAATCCGGAGGGCAGAAGTCAAAGGAGAAACCGGCGGCGGCAGCGGCTGCAGCAGCGGAGCAGACTCGGTGGCAGCTTGCACTTGGCCCTGGGGATGAGACCACAAGTATACCAGCACCTTCACCGGTACCAAAGCCGCCGCGAAACTCGGTGGTCATGGAGCAGTTGTACATGGCTGAGGGGATTGGTGTTGGCTCGACCAAAACAAGTTCCGGCTCTAGGAGAAACCGCCTGGGGCAGGCTGAGGAGAAGGATACGGCCAACCGGAAATATGCCAATAATGCAGGCCAAGGCAGGGAAGTGCATGAGCATGAGAAGATGCAAAGCAAGCAGAAGAACCGGACCTCCAGACTTTGGAAGCGGGGCATGGAAAAGGTTAAAAAGCTGCTGGTTTTGTCGACGGACAAAAGCAAGGCACGTTCAGCAAGTCGGACTGCAACATCAACAAGGCCGTACAATGCAGCAAAAGCAAAAATTGTTGATACGAGCCTCCTGCATCCACACTGGAAGGGGAGGCACCTGGGCGAGGTGAAAGGTATAAACGACCAACATCCTTCTTCCGAGTCTCCAGCGGGAGCATTTCTTCTTCCTTCATTACTCCCACGTCCAAAACATTCTTTTTCAAAATCAGCAACTATGGAAGTGCCAGAAACGACAACAACAATGGCCCGGGACAACAAGACAGATAAGTCCGACAATGAATCCATGGTGGCGCCCCCGACGACTTGGTACATCGACGATGACGAAGTGAGTCATTTCGAGGAAGGGAAACGACCCAGGTCAGCTGAGGAAAAAGGCAAAGGAATTGATTACAGTCTGTACCACGAGGATTCCGTCTTCAAGACTCAAACACGTGGTTTCCCGCCTCCTCGTCGATCTTCGGGCCCGAAGGAACGGTGCAAGTGTTACAATTGTACCAAGGCACTCCTTTTACGAGAAACGACGCCCACTGGGAACCAAGAAAACGGGTCATTATTGCAGACATATCAAAGACCGGTTCCCTCTTACCAGACGACCACCTCCACTCGCTCTTCGTGGTCCATTTCCAGCAACCAAACGCCACCCGAAGACCAATTCCCACCTCGACCCGCACTACGATCCTCCCCAATGTACCTAGGCTCATTACTCCCGCCATACCAGGCCACTTGGGCGCTCCCACCGCTGCAGATCTCCGGGGACTTTAGCAAGGCGCCAGAGTTCACCGCCTTTACTCACTCACCCACAGGCCATCTTTCAGGGACCTTTCAGGAGTCTGCGGTGCGTCGGAATTTGACTCCTTCTCGACACGGCAATCACGGTGAAGAGAGAGACAACAGTTTCCGGTTGGTAACTCGCAGCGAAAACAGGCATGGTGACTCTGTGAAACCAGGTTTTTATGGTTTTGTGAAGGGGGGAGAAACTTACTATCCAGCAGTGGAAGAACTTTCGAACTTGAAGACGAAGAGCTTGAGGCCTACGACGAGCGAGCAGATACCAACGAGGGTATGGACGGAGACATGGACAAAGACACCGACGAAGGCACCCCTGAAACTACCGGCTGGACCGCAGAGAACAAATCGGTCGCAGAGGTTGCTGAAACACGAGAATCACCCATACAGCCACCGGCAAATCCTAGAAAGCGAAGAAGATCGTTCGATATCGAGCTCATCCGGACACGTTGCCGCCGAGATCACTTCCAACACAACTTTCGATTCGAATCAAGAATATTACCAGGGGATTAATACACAGGAACATGAATATGAACATGAACGGTACGACGAAGTAAACAATTACCTCTACGGCCGAGCCCCATCATATGTTGGTCTCAGCCAGCGAACGCCCGACATGTTCTTCACCCGTTCTTCTCCCCGTGCTTCAACAGCTATAGCTTCTTCTTCTTCTTGTGCTTCTTCTTCCGCCCCTGTTTCCCCTGCTCTGCTGTCCCATGTTTCCGAAGAAAGCAACAGCAACACCGAGGAAGAGGATCCCGAAATACAGGACAATCTAAGGCACCAAAGCGCCGACAAACATGGACGCAGTCATCCTCAAAACCACTACAGTAAAAGTAGCAGAAACACCAAAAGCAACAGTAACGGCAATCATCGCTCATATAAAACTTCTTGGTCTCTGAGTATTTCCATCGTTTCCACCAGGGGTAGGAGCCCCCGCGTCTTTAAGAACAGCAAGAGAGAGAACAAGCCGAACAGCAAAAACAGCAGCTCCCACGCCGGTCCGAGCTCTTGGTACGAAACCAAATTCTCAAGCTCCAACAGGAAACGATCCCTAACCACTTCCACAACCACGACAACCGGCTCTTCTCGCGTCTCGTCCCTCGATGAAATCACTACCAACGACGATTCTTCCTCGGCTTCCAGAACGCATTCCCATTCCCATTCCCGGACGTACAGTGATCAGACCACTACTGGTACTACTGACACTGGCACCATGGACAGTGGAAACGACAGTAGAGGTACACTAGAGGAGGAAGAAACAGGAGAAAGAGAAAGAGAGAATGATGGACTGTTAAGACATGCGAGAACGGCGTCGTTTCAGGTGGAAACGGATTTGTTGATTATACCGTTGGAAGAAGTGGAGGAGTATGTTGTTCCACCGTCATCACATTCGTCCTCCTCCTCTGACAGTAGAGGTGTTGATGGCGAGTTTGAGAGTACCTCTAAGCTTGGTGATGATGGCTGTCTAGAAGTACCATCTGATGATGCACCCGAAACCAACATGAATGGACACGGAGAAAGAAGAGGGTGTGCAGAGGGAAATAGAAAGAGAGACGGAGGAGGAGGAGATGTGGAAGGTTCATGGGAATGGGAAAGGAAAAGAGAAAGAGAAAGAGAAAGAATCAGGACAGGGACGGGATATAATGACGTAAGAGGTGGTTATGAATATGGGAGGGGGGGATGGAGGATCGTGGATGGTGGGAATGGGAGGGTGAATGAAAGAGGAGGAGGAAGAGGAGGAGTGAACATCGAGGTTAGGGAGTTGGAAGACGAGGGAACGGAGACGGAGACGGACACGGAGAAGGGTGAGTTCGTTACTCCTGGTATTGGACAGTGAGGACGGAGAGAAGGTAGGGTGGTTTGAATAGGTATTTCTCTCGGAGAGAATTCTAGTTGTGGTTATCATGGAAGGTAAAGGAGTGATCACTGAGTGATGTTTACCAAAGTGCTTGATCCTTGTATTAGGTATGCTGATGGGTAGTGGTGAGTGGGATCCGAGATGGGCTCGCAGAGCTTTGGAACCATTTTGTCCCTGAACGAAAGACATGATGAATAAGCCTCAGAGTTTTCCCTACGATGGATATGTGCATTTTCAGGAAAATGTTGTGGTAATACACGATTACGCTCGAGTGTCACTGCGTCCTTTGCTAAACTAAAGGCATCAAACATTTTTATATAAGACTAACTGAGCAACAACGACGTCAACTAGATGTGGGCTTTTCTTTCTTGATTCAAATTGAGCCTCTTACCCGCGGATATACCCAAGTCAAGTCAGAGACATAAATAGATAGAGGCAACTTAAGCTAAACACCGATTCGTCCTTCCCCCACACTCAAAACCAACGTCCCTGTCCATTGTGTAACGCCAACGTTAAAGTCCCTAGATAGAGCATCAATTCCATTTCAAATCCATGATCAAAGTATCTTTAACAGCTACACCTACACATATGACCCCTACTCCCCTTTTCTCCCTTGTTCCTTTCCCCTCTGTGCTTATTCTCCTCCTCATCCCTTTCTTCACAATTTCCCACCTCCATTCCACCCCCCTTTCCCACCCCCTGAAACTTCCCATTCCCATTCCTAGAACTTCCTTAACTCTGACCCCTCTTCACCACTTCCTCCCCCAAACTCCTAACAGTCTCCAAAACCTCCCCAATCAACATCGACGCCTCCTCCCTCTTTTGGTCCTCCTCTGCCTCCTCTTCATCTTGACTTCTTTGACTGTACATACTCCCAGTGGAGTTGGACTCGGGAATGGAGTGCAAAGAATGCAAAGATCGCGACTGCGGCTGCGACTGCGATTGAAGCGAGGGGCGTATGGACTGCACGGTAGAGGTATCAAAGCTGTCTTTGTTGTTGTTGTCAAGGAGGAAGGATTGGATTTCGGAGAGGTGGTCTTGCCGAGAGCGCCCGGCTGTTGGGTTACTTTTTGAGGGGGGTGTGTCATCAGTGGTGGATGTGTGGGAGTTCTTGGGATTATTAATGGTGTTGAATATTGGGGTGGTGGTGTAGGTGAAAGAGGAGATGGTGTTGGCGTATGTCGGGTGGGGGATTTGGATTTGGGTGGGAGTTTGGTCATGATGATGGTTCTTGTAGAGGTGGGTGTCATCTTGAGAGGCGAGGCGGTGATTACTTGTACCTGTAGTTTCGGACTGGGAGTTGAAGTGGTGAGCTGTGGAGAGTGGGATGCTGGAAGCGCTGGTGCTTGAGGTGAGGCCGGTTGTGGCTTCAGTGAATCCAACCCGTTGATGAAGTTTCTCTTTGTGGGGATGGCGAGGATCGATCCTTCCCTCCTCCATATCCACAGCCCGGGCTTGCTGGGTGCCACTCCCTTCTTTCTTCAGACTGTTCATCCTTTTGTGTGAGTTCAAGAACTCATCCACATTGCCGTTCGCCATCGAAGAATTCTCCATCTCCTTATCTTTGTCTTTGTCCTCTCCCCGACTCTTGTTCCTCCATCGAAAATGTCCTCTAAACCCTCCACCACCCTTTGGAGCATCCTCCAACTTTGGCACCTTCGTTACGGATCGCGAAGGGTAAACCACCACGGTCGCACTGGTTTCCGTCTTTCCCACCGTCGTTTCTTTTCCCGTTTTATATGTTTCTCCCTTGTCCGTTGGCGTTTTTTGGCCCTCGCCCTGATTCTGACAAGAACTTCCCGTTCCAGATTCCGATTGAGAGACGAAAGAAGAGCAAGCCGACCGGGTGGCTGAGTAAGGGATGCTGATGGGGTTGCTGATGCCGGCACTGAGGATGGGAACGGGACTGCTAATATTCGCGCGGGTACTACTGAAGCTGGTGGCGCTATTGGCGGTGGTGGGCGTTTTGAGGCCGTCGACAGAGTCGGGACTGGAGAGGGAAGATCTACTGTGGCGGCTGCGGAGGTGGCGGAGGCCGGGAAGGTTCATGGCTGAGAGGTGGAGGCGGCGACTGCTGTGACGGCGGTTGCCAATATTGTGTGAGTCGGAGTGACGGTTAGAGGGTTCCTGCTCTTCCTGGGGTTGGTTTTGTTGCAGAACTTGATTGGGTTGTTGGTATTCGGAAATCTCGCCTGGTGAGCTGGCGCTTAACAGCATCAGAGAAGAGTGACGACTGTGACTAGACCGTGTCTTCTCTTTTCTGATTTCGATCCGCTTCTTGATCTGCTCGAAAGCGGACTCGGCTTTAGGTGTATTCTCCTGGCTGCCTCCAACGTCGATAGCTGTAGCTGGGGAAGGAATCGCAGAATCGGTCGGAATTCCGCTGTACAATCCGTCAATCTCGTCTAACGAAGGACCATTTGGTTGGGTCTGACGACACTGATTCTCCTCGGCTTTCTGTTTACGCACTTCTTCGTCTCCGTATTCCGAGGCCGAGTCCCAGTCGACTTGCGATGTGCTCGCATTCACATCGAGTGATGACGAGCTTGGGTCACGAGATTGGCTGTGTTCATGATTCAAGAAGGGAAGGTCTGCTTCCTTGGCTGAAGAAGCTTTTGGGGTATTCCCATTCGAGTAGTTATCCTTACCCGCTGTCGACAAAGGGGGAGAGACTGGCTGATTGGAGCCCCTGGAGGGCGGGCTTGGACTCTGCCGATACAGAGTCGGTGGGGATTGGGGCGTTGGAGGCTCGGGCCTGACAGAAGCGGACGGTGAGGGCGGAGGGTGGCCCGCTGCCAGTACTGAGTATTTCAGGGGAGATGTGGACTTGGAGGATATCGACCTGTTCGGCAAGCGAGTCGGGGTGCCGAATGGCAAATTCCCTCCGGAAACGTCTCTAGATACTCTGCTCGGAGAGCGGAAAGGGATAGGAGGTGCTGGTAGCGGAATCTGCTTATCGAAGGCGCATGATGCCCTTGCCGAGACAGCGGTTGTCCCCGGCAGAGGTAGTTGGATCTTGGGGATATCACTTGATGTTGTGATATTGGACTCAGGGTAGGCCTCTGGGCTGTAAACCTCGTCTTCGTCAACCCAAAGGCTCCGACGGACTCCCCACCAATAGTCCTGGACTTCCTTTGGGTCGCGGCGAATGATTGGCTTGTCTTCGGGCATGGCGATGATTTCGCTCTCTTCTTCCTCCAACGGCGGGCTGATCGAGAAGTTTTCGAGCTCGTGCATGAGCTTTTCCAAAGCAATGACCGAGGCCGAGGACTTTCTGTGCGTGAGACTCGGTCTCTTCGTTTGCTGTCGTACGGGTCGCGGGGCACTTGTGGTAGGCTGGATCTCGGTTTGGGCCGCCGCCGTCTTGACTCTGTCCTGTCGTTTCGTGATACGGAGGGGTATGTTTTGTTTGTCGACGTCGTCGATCTTGTCGTTCAGCTTGTACTCGTCGTGTTCCTTCTTGCTTTTCTTCTCTTTGGGGGAATCCTTGCCTTCATCCTCAAAACCGACAAACTCATCGAGACACCTCGCCAATGGCTGGTTGAAATACGACTTGTAATTCACCAACGTCAACGAATCCTCTTCTTCCACACCAAAGGGCATGATGGAGCTCATCCTTGGGATGACAGGTGTCGAAACGCTTCTGGTACCTTCCATGCCAGCTCGTGCGTCACTATACCCCTCTGTCCCATCCTCACCAGGTTGACTCCTCCTCGCATCGTGACACTCACTAACCCCCCTGTCCCGACCCTGACTACCCTTCACCCTCCGAAAACTCGCCAGACTCGCGCCCGTCGACGCGCCACTTCTGATGATACTGCTTTGCGGCGTAATCGGCTCGAAAAGTGGTGAGTGGGGTGGCTGCTGATTACTCGCCGCGCTCTCAAACGACGCGATGATGGATCGGACGGAGCGGTTGTTTACTTTTGATCTCTTGGGGGTGGTGACGTCGCGGTTGAGGTTGGACGAGAAGCTGTGAGGGAGGCCGCGGGGGAGGATTTTGCGGTTGAGGATGCTTTCTTGGGGCTGGGGAGGACATGGAGGGGGTGATTCATCGCCCATCGGGGCGACTGGGGTGTCCATCGCGCGAGTCGGTCGCTGAGGAGATCGAGATTGTGGATGGATTTGCGTTTGTAGTTGTGATGATCAAGCTAGTCGAAGGAGCTTGCGACATTTCGGGTGAGTTGTGGAAAGTTTGTAGGTGGTGGATCGGTTACCTGCCCAGTCCGTGTGCTCCTCATGGCGGCGAGGCGAAGGTGAAGAAAAGGTCGTCGAGTTCAGGTTCTGGTGGGGGGGAAAGACCAGATGAAAAGTGAGCGTAATGTTTTCCACCCGCTTCCAAGCTCGAGGACGGGTAGACAGATTGGAGAAGTAGGTTGTGCCTGTGATTTGGACTGTCCTGGCCATTAAATGGTAGAACCAAGGGGATACCATAACTACAAAGAGGAGAGGGAATCAAGGACATGCCCAGCTACTTGGAGGGTTATTAAACACTTGTGGACATATGTCTGAATCTGTTTCCCAGGCAAGAAGAAAATAAATTCTCGGATGTAGCATAGTTTCTCGTGCTAAATTGTATATTCGCAGGCACAGCTTGCATTAAGTCCGATAACCGTATCATTGTGTTGTCGATTATTCTAGCAGGATTCTGATCGAAGGGTTGTATACGGACGGACACTGAGTTCATATCCACCCGTGGAGGACGGAGAGGTGATGTACATAACTGTCTTGACAACATCGCGATAAAAAAAGGCGTAGACATTGGCAAAAGGTGGAAGCAGCCAAGCTGGAAGGGTATTATGATTTTCTGCGGTTGAGGCGAGGAGGACTTGAAGGATATCTGAGAAGACTTTGAACATCACGTTTATCGTCATACCGTCCTCGAACACTTTGCAGCTCAAGAGTCCGTAAGAAGATTTAACTGCCTCGCAACACTCGTGAAGAATGTTGTCTGATGTTGTCAATTGTATTATCGGATGGTATGAGATACCTACTCTTGGTCGCCTTGTGCTTCGCCATTCAACAAGATGATGGTCTGATAGATAATAGAGTGATAGAACGACAAAAGTGGCCGCAGTCATTGAGGCTGCGGTCACTAAGACAGCGGTCACAAAGAAATGATACAGCAAGAAACACGGCTCTTTTCCGTGATACAATAGGATCCCTTGACTGATAGTTACATGCAAGTGACGACAGCGCATTCACTCCCCGTTTGCATTACTGAAAGGAAAAGCGATGATCATAAAAAACTCTAGAGCCTTTGTTGACGTTGGTGATGGAGTAGGTATTTCCACAAAGTCTGAAAGCTATCTCAAAAACATCCATGCGTCGAATGGATATATAACAAGCCCAATACCAGCCTCCAACACCTTTTGAAGTCAAGAGCAGCAACCTGTTCCTCCTCACCAATAAGTAAGAATACCTCATCACTACAAACCACATGTACCGACCCAACACAGCCAACACAGCCAAGACCACCACCACCAAGTACACTCCTTACCACGACCCCTGGCCACACGTCAAACCCCTTCCCCTCTACAACCAAGCCAAGAGAGACAAAGACATGGACAACCACTACCGCCTAGCACTCACAAGCACTAGAAACCAAGAAAGCTGGTGGCGGAAGCTGTTAAGGAATGTTATCTGCTTGCCACTGATGTTGTTGAGCGGGTATATCATTCTGGGAATCATGTTTGGGGTGGCGGTTTATACTGTTGGATGTGAGAATACCCCCTTGATACCCTTTACCTGTTATGAGTGAGATGGAGAAGAGGATGATGGAGAGAAAAGGGAGGTTTAACAAGGACATTTGGTTGCTAATGGTGTATGTGCGGTATAGTACTGATCATGGCTGGCAAGTATGGAAAGTGTAGATGGAGTCATTCGGAGTGGTATTGTTCGAGGCAGATGGGGAATTTCTGGGGGGAGGGGGGTAGGTAGATGGAGAGAATGTGCGGACAGAATTCGAGGATTATCCAGGGGATCATGACTCCAAAGTTGACTTGGTGATTTTGGTGAAGGGAGGTTATAGTGAATAGCCGAGTGCTGGTTCTTGACCTTTTCTTTTCTTTTTGTGGATATTGAGAGATGCTGGGTAGGTAGGTAATGAGGGACAGCGAGAGTATAAGCCGGGTCGCCTTACGTGGATAGTCCCAATCACCAACACAAGACTTGGGACGGAATTTTGGATGGCTTGTCATTTTTCGAGAGGCCCGATAGTGGCTGCATTGCGTTTGGAGATCATGTGAACTTGATGATGAAGCACTGGCAGCTAACACAGTACGCGGTAACAGACTATGTTTTGCGACTCCCCTGGTGGATCCGTGATGTTTGTGATTTCCCAGGACCAAGAGTTGACTGCAGCTGAATAGCCGGTGTGAGTGGTGGTGGTGGTGGTTGTTGGTTGGCGACAGGGGCTGATGGAAGGGAGTGTGTGTGTGTGTTGGGGGGGGGGGGGGGGGGG